>NC_090232.1:1313161-1520661 GCF_024489055.1 Chanodichthys erythropterus
CTCGTCTCTCAACGGACTGATATCCATATTTAGCTCCGCATATTTCATAAAATAAAGCAACTCCATGTTTTCGGGATTGTTTCTCTGAGTGCTAAAGCTCCTCAGGTCGTATTTTTGATGGAAAATTTTTAGAAATTATTACACTTTGTAAATGTGATGTACATGGAGTCAAATTAATGCCTTAAAGTTTTGCACAAAAATAAAGTTTTGCAAAACACAAAAAAGAATTGAGCAATAAAAAAATGTTTTGCAAACAAAAAAAAAGAATTGCAAAGGAAAAATAAAGTATTGAGCGGAAAAAAAAATAAGTTTTGCAAACAAAAATAATAAATTGCAAAATAAAATAAAGTAGTGCAAAAATAAAAATATATAAATATATATAAAATCAATGACAGCTGTAATCCTATTTTATCTTTGCCACATATTTTTCATGCTCAAACCTACTAAATCATTTGCAACGCTGATTTTATTCTGCGTTTCAGTCAAGCGTGCGCTCACGATACCGGTTTTCCTTTGCGCTGCACTTTTCTGCGCGGTTCTCTTTATGGAACTGGTTTGACGTGGGGGTGGAGTCAAGAAACGGGGGCACGCCTCTGCGAAATGCATTGGAGGGGAACGTAAACGGCGACAGGTGAAATAATTCTTTGACATGGTTAAAAATAATGGTTTGTTTTTGTTGGTTTGTTTAGCATATGTTGTCGCCAATTACGACCCCCTCCAATGCATTTCTTATAGTAATATGACCTGTTGTGCTCTGTCTCACTGCCTGTATCCACTTTTGTGTCCTTAAACATTCGTTTTTTGGGGTCGACAGCTTATAAAAACTTATTTCTGGGTTTTTTAGCTTGTTAGCTGTACAACTTGTCACACAGCAGCTTTTAGGCATTGTTCTGTTTTTTGTAATGAGTCAGAAAAGACAAGAAGGCAGCCTGGAGACGGTTGGATTGTTTATCCCCCGGTGGGCGTGGTTTTCAGATTCTGTCTCTATGCTTGATCTGTTCTGTTCCGATCTGCGTCTCCTGCCGATGACGTGTTTTGCGGGGGCGTACCCCCGTTTCTTGACTCCACCCCCACGTCAAACCAGTGCCATAAAGAGAACCACACAGAAAAGTGCAGCGTTTTGAGTTTACTCGCTTCATTCGCGCGTGAAAATCCCTTCACAACAGACGCGAATTCGCGTCATGAGAGGGGCTCTCCCGCTCCTTTATGTGTCCCAGACTCTCCCACTGCTTTCTGCACACTTCCTCTGAATAAACACAACTTGTCAGTGGGGAAATAATTGTAAATTACAGCGAATAAGCTCAATTGGTCGTCTTTAGTTGGCTTGTAGTCTTAATATATATATGTATGTATATATATATATATATATATATATATATATATATATATATATATATATATATATATATAGCTCAAATTGAGTAAAGACCGTTTTTTACAACTTATCAGATTGTCCGACCTCCTCACTCACTTTCTTTCAAACACGATCCTTTTTATTTCTGTTTCTATAAATGTATGAAGATGTACAGCGACGATGATTTTGTCCTCCATTGTTGTTTCGAATTTCTGCCTCAGCTCGCAACGTCACGTCACTACTAGAGCAAACTCCTGATTGGTTAACGCGTCGCGGAAATTCGCCAAAGTTCAGATTTTTCAACTTGCGCGATTCGCGTGAATCGCGTCAAACGCCCGAATCGCGTCATTCGCGCCGCCGGATGTCTATTCGCGTCTTTGCATTGACTTAACATGTAAATCACTCGCGCTTACCGCTTCATTCGCGTCCGGTGTGAACGCACGGCACACCTGTGCAATAATCATGCTGTCTAATCAGCATCTTGATATGCCACACCTGTGAGGTGATGATTTATCTCGGCAAAGGAGAAGTGCTCACTAACAGATTTAGACAGATTTGTGAACAATATTTGAGAGGCCTTTTGTGTACATAGAAAAAGTCTTAGATCTTTACGTTCAGCTCATGAAAAATGGGGGCAAAAACAAAAGTGTTGCGTCTATAATTTTGTTCAGTATTTATTGTGTTCCTATTTGCTCCAATAGCAAAAGAACAAAACCTTGATTTTCTATTAAAGTTTTAATGACTTTCCAAAGAGGAAAAACACATTGAGAGCTTGATTATAAAGGCTTTCTGTCACTCCTCAGAATTCATCACAGTAAAGCTGCTTTAAATCATTTATATTGTATAAATCACTATAAAAATAAATTGATTTGAACATAAGATCATATCATGTTTGTGTTTGTTTCTCAGGAGTGTTTGATGAAGATGAAGTGAAGACGGTGTCAGTGATGGAGGGAGATTCTGTCACTCTAGAAACTCGTTTAAGAGAGAAATTTAATCATATAAAGTGGAGGTTTGGAGATTCAGGCTCATTCATTGCTGAAATTGATAGTAATGAGATCTCATATCCCCTCAATGAGAGATTCAGAGACAGACTGAAGATGAATAATCAGACTGGATCTCTGACCATCAAGAACACGAGAATCACAGACTCTGGAGATTATGAAATAGAGATCGAACAAGACTCTTGGGAGCCATATGAGAAACATGATGTTTCATCTGTAGTGAGGACACTTTTTTACTTTTCAGAATAAATAGGTTTGAATGTGTTTTTGTTTTATAAACTGAATTAAACAGTTTTAAAGTGCAGCAAATACAGTTATAATGTGTTCATCAGTCTTACAGTGTTGTAGTTTCTCAATATCACAGTCATGCTGTTGTTCTGTATATAATCACAACTGTGATTGGATCGCAGGTGATCACATGACTAATATTCAGAACAACCCATTTTGATTTTATACCACAGTACTATAAAAATGAACAGTGATTGACTTACATTTGATTTCACACACATTATGAGCAGATATTTTTAGTTTCATGCCACCAGTAGTTATAACTCCAAAACAAGTCAAAGCAGGATCAGTCGTTCTGTAGAATAAGGAAATGAAATTGAACATAGACAGGTTTATGATAAACGTTCCTGTGCTGTTATATGAAATAAGATCCTCGTGGCCAATCAGAGTAGTTTATGATAGATATTCATTGCTACTGTAAGTATTTTAAAGTAATGATTGTTAATCAGATGTCTGTGAAAACTAATGACTGTCTGTCTTTATCGTTACAGAACCATTTTATCCAGATCCAGTTCTGTCTCCAGGTGATGTAACAGGAATAGTTGTTGTCGTTCTGCTGCTGCTGTTTTATACTATCACCATAAGATCTGTAAACGACGAAGGCAAAACCGTGAGTATTACAGCTGATACAGCAAGAGAAAAATAATGAGCTTTATTGTGCTGAAGTGGATCATGGTCAAAATCACTTCAGATTTCCTTCTCATTCTGACATCTGAACAGCAACTGAACCTCTTAAACACCAGATACAACATGCTGCTACAGCCTTAAATATCTATGGGTACACATGACAAAACATACATCATCAAATACCTCCATTTTTACGGTCCACATCACAAAAACTGTTTTCAAATTCATTTTTTTCCCCCAAAACACTAGAGTTTTAAAGTTTTAAACACTTCTCTCATGTGCCAATTCAGGTTCTTTTCATGTTAATATTTCTGTGGAATTTGCAATTTATGTCTATCAGAACTGATGTTAAATGTATATAAACAAACTTTTTATTTAGAAAATGTAATTCACATGATGAAAAGATTACGTAAATGTGAAGATTCACACAGTTCTTCTGTGTTGATGTTCATCTTCAAACTCAGTTATAATCTCCTGATGTCTCTGTTTCTGTGTTTCTGTGACAGATGAAGAGAAAACTGAATCCAACAAAGAGGGAGAATCTGTCGCTCTAAAGACTGATACTGAAAAACAGACTGATGATGAGAAACTGAAGCTGGATCATCAGACTGGATCTCTGAAAACCACAGAGTCTGGAGATAATAGATAATGAATAATGAATAATGAGTTCAGTACGTTAAGGCTTGTCCATAAGTGCACTATGAAGTGCATGTGTTGTTTCATAAAGGTTTGAAATGACATGACAAGTTTTAATTTATCAGACTGTATATAAGAGAGTTCATGACCATCAAGTGCCACATTCAGTGAGTCGACGTCAGTGACAAAAGACGGTCATTGCGACACTGTAAAGTGATGGCGCTATGGAGCCATGTGCCTTTAAACTGTTTTAATAACGTTACATTATCAGCTCAGAAAATACACTAATTTGACTTGAAACACCAAAGACCGGAAATGTAAAGCATCCTTCCTGTTACAAGTCAGGCGTGACTTTCATGTTCAGAAAAAGGTCTATACGAAATAATTATGCTTAAATATGTTATTCAAACAAATGTCCTGACAAGGTCCTCGGTTTATGAGTCTGGAGGATGTTTTATGTGGAGTTTGCAACAGATGCATCAGACCAAAGACATTCAGGATTGTTCAACTGGAAATACTACATTTGAGTTTAAATGTGAATGTGTTTTTCTGTGTGTGAGAGTCTTGTGATGGACTGTTTCTCTGCCTGTTTGGAGAATGCATGAATGTAAATGGAAAGTGCCTTTATATTCACTCTGAAGCACTTGACTGATGAACTCGGCCTTACTGCACTTCTACCAAAAATGCATTTGTTTTTTTGTTTTTTGCACATTTGTTCAGTATTAAAGAACCTTTGAATTATTCACTTGTATGCATTATTTCCTCTATAAGTCGTTTGAATAAAATGTTCATAAACATATTGATATATGACTATGATCTTTCTGTTTGATTATTAATGTCTTCTAGTGGACAGATTTAAATCTATTATGTTCATTTTCACAAGATGTAATATCAGTCTCTGGTGTCCTCAGAATGTGTCTGTGAAGTTTCAGCTCAAAATACCCCAGAGATAATTTATAAATCCATGTTGTAAATACCCATTTCTGACTGGCTGTTTTCAAGCATGTGCCTTTAAATGCAAATGAGCCGCTGTGCCCCGCCCCCTCTCCACATCACAGCTCTCGCCTCAATCGGATTCTCTGCCGAATACTAACAAGACATCTGCTTGGTTTTGATTATCATCTATAGACCTTATTTACCAGAGAAACAAGCGCGCCGCCATCTTTAGAATATTGTCTTTGAACTTCCGTTTTTGCGGTAGCCCTATATATTTCTATGGCATCGCTGTTGAAGAATAATTAGCTGGTAAAGTGGATTTACCTGCTGTAGAGTTCATGAAAGTTATCGTGAGCATTGTTATGTTTAAAGCAGAGGTCTTAACAAATGTCAGTAGACCGGGAAGATTTTAAAATGAGCAGTTCATTCATAAATACGTAAGATCACTGTGGAAATACAAACCGGAAGTCAAAAGACAACGAGCGCAGCGCTGAAAAGGGGCGGAGCTACATAAGGTCTATACGGTGATCACCAGTTCTTCTTTCATCATCAAACATCATAATGTTTCATCAACATTAAAGTTTATTATTTCCATGTGTTTTAAATTCTAATGGATAGTTTTTTGAAGCACACACAGCTGTCAAGTCTTTTTTCAATTTTGTTGTTTAAACTGTCAAATACACACAAGATTCTGTCAAAAACACACTCAGTTCACATAAACACAGTCAGTGTCTGTGATCGTAAACAGCAGACAAAGTTACAGAAATCACAGGTGATATTAGATCTGTGGCACATTCCCTTCAAAAATAAAACTAACCCACTGCGTTCAGCGGCTCAGATGTCAGTAAATGAAGACTTTTACATTCACTCTTGCTCCAACAACAAAACATCTCAATTACTCACCAGACATTGTTGTCTCCATCTGCTCGAACACGGATAAAATGGCGGACAACTCGCTGAGGGCGTAAACTGTGGTGATGCAGGACTGTCAATCAGCGGTCGTGGGCGGGGCCTGATCAGTGTGACGTCACACGTAGTTCAAACGCCTCTCTTTGAATGGGGCCAAGCTTTCGATTGAATTTCATATTTAAATAACCAATGAAATCTTACAAATAAATAAATCTCCTAATGTGCCATTTCAGCTCCCTCTTGTGACTGAATATGAAAACACATTCTGTTTTTAACCACTATCTCACTGTGATATTTGCTCCATTTAATATATTACTACATCAATCAATCAATCAATCAATAAGAGGCAGGAGAAGAAGTGATATCAAAATGAGCAGTTTATTGAATAATATTAGTTATTAGTTTAATTTGTGCTGGTAAGGAAAATCAACAAGAGTTAATACATTATAGCAAAGGCAATGGTAAAAAATTACTGCTTCACATTATTGTCCAGTGACAATTAAAAACCTTGAAATGGAGAATTTACATTATCATTAACTAATAAAGGCAACAAAACTACAGTAACAGAACAAAAGTAGGCTAATACATACTGTACGTATACAGATGTAAATCAGTGTAATTAATATGAAAGAGATAAATAAAATCTATTCTCACTCTAATGCACGCTTCCCATTGGAGACATTTTCAGGAGAAATCTGGTTTGCATTTATTGTTTCACTGATGATCCTCAGCTTGATATTCCCTCGAGGCCTGATGAAATCTACCACTAATGAACTGCATAGACGGTACCAGCTTAACAACTAGTGATTTCCATCTGCTTAATTTAGAAACAAACAGATTATTGGACCAAAAACTGCCTAATGTGAGATCTTACAGTCTGTCTCCTGATGGATGTAGTCATCTACATCTCTTTTGCTGTATAAACACTTCTTCATCAGTGAGTTTAGTGTCTGCAGGAGTTTCTAAGCCTCAAGGCTAGTTCATAGAGCTCATCTCTGCTGCTCTTTCATAGTTTTTCTCTGTAAACACTCACTAGACGGACATGTTTGACCATTGCACTCAATTCTCAGTCAAGAATCCCCATTGCACTGCCCACTCCTTGATTCATCAAAGCAACACATTCACTGATTCCCACATCTTATATGAAATCTCACAGTTTACAATTGCACAATATCAAAGATGTGAGAATCAAAGCAGTATTTTGTTAATAAAGCAACAAGCATGACATGTAACATTAGTGAAATGATGTATGAAAGAGTTTCATCAACCACCAACCAAAGAAGCTTTTTACGTTTAACAGCTCGACAGAAACAGGTTTCTCACTTTCACAAGATGGAAAGAAATGTGTTTTTGGTGTTGTATATGGTGCTCACATGTTGATGATCTCATAGTGATTGACACTGGTGGGTGTGTCTTATCTCAAACTGAAGTCGATGCCTCCCCTTGATTTTGCAACAGATGTGTCTCTGCAGTCGCTGATTCATTCCCTGTGGAATCTGAAATACAATGACAGTGTTGTCACATATTCATCTACATACAGATGAGCTACACAACAAAAAGAAGATGCAACAGTTCAGTAGAAATGTTCAGACTCGTACGATATGAATTTGATTAACTTCTCATTGTTTCTCTCAGTAGCATGAAATTAATCTGTTATTTAAATGATTAAATTACATACAGAAAGCAATCAAAGCATTTTGTGTGCAGAAATCGAGTTAAATTGACGAGATCTCTGCATTCACACAATCTGCTCAGTGCTGTAACCTTTCTTGTGGTCTAAATGTAATGCAATAATCAACACTTCCTGATTCCTTCATTTCGACAGCTGTAATAGTGTTTTCTAGAGAGTCCCACACGTAATATCTATTTCATATGCAAAGATGTCAGCCAATCACAGCAGTGGGCGTTTACACGGAAGTCACAGCAGACACGCCCCTTCAAACAGAGCGTTCAAATCAGAGGGAACAGGGTTGAAAATAGCCATTTATTTCTAAATTATGACCATTTTTTGATGTAAAAATCATACTAACATTATGGGCCCTATCATACACCCGGCGCAATGCAACGGCAAGTGTGTTTCGCTAGTTTCAGCTGGACGCAGTTATCATTTTCACATCCTGCTGGTCTGAAAACAAGGTGTGTTCAGGTGCATTGTTGGCATGTTGCTATTTTCAGGAACTGAAAACGGCATTGACCAACAAAAACCTTGTCTAAAGTATTTTTCACAGTATTTTTTGGTTATTTAAAGAGCGTGTAAGTAATATGCGCCCCTAGACAAGTGCACAACGCACACTCTGCTTATTACTTAGCTTGTTTCTCACAAAACATCATAAGACTATTGAATTATAACATTTATAAGGTGTTTTGTCCATTTTAAAATCTTACAGACATGCTTTTACTGAATGTGAACCGTTCCTGCCGGAGATTATTTTGCTATAATGACTGACTGTACCTGTATATTTTCCCTTACTTAAAGGGGTCCTTTATTGTGATTTAACTTTTTTTAACTTTAGTTAGTGTGTAATGTTGCTTTTTGATCATGAACAACATCTGTAAAGTTACGACACTCAAAGTTCAATGCAAAGGAGATATTTTCTTTTACAGAAATCACTTTTTAAACGGCTTATAGGGACTACAACGAGCTTCTTCCTGGGTTAGTGACATCACAAACCCTAACATTTACATAAACCCCGCCCCCAAGAACACACAACAAAGGGGGCGGGGCCATGTTAGGCAGCTTTAGAGAAGAGGAAGAGTTGTTGTAGTCGAGTGTTGTCGACATGCCGTCATTTTACGCCGGACTGCTTCACAAACGAGGGTCAATTCAACACAAAAGATGAACATGACGGCACATGCTAGTGGATGAGTTGAATCAACTCCACAGCAACTACATCAATTTATCCACTAACCATTCAGAAACGTCTAAAAGTTGTAACTTCTTCCTGAGTCTCTCCATCAGTGTCGACTCCGGTTTGAACAATGTAAGGCTGAACACTTTCCTCATTTTGGCTGCGTGAGATTCTCCGGCTTTGTTGTTGTTGAGCTGTTAAAGCTCCGCCCTCTTCTGGAAAGGGGGGCGGGAGCAGCAGCTCATTTGCATTTAAAGGGACACACACAAAAACAGTGTGTTTTTGCTCACACCCAAATGGGGCAATTTTAACAAGCTATTACTTAATTATATGTGGGGTGACTCCAGAGACTTATATTACATCTTGTGAAAGGGGCATTATAGGGCCCCTTTAATTAATACAGAACTACTACTTTAAAAAAATACACTGAAATAACAACTGTATTTAAAGTGGGCAATCTGAGAACACTAGATTTCTCATTACAAGAACTTTTTCAAAATCTTAAATCTTTATTCCAGGATGAAATGAGTTCAGATTTTCGATGTGCTCCACAACACTCACGTGAACATGCAAACAAGAGGACACACTCTTGGAACGCTGCTCGACCAATCAGATTTGAGGAACAGAAATATTGAATAAATCAATATACCGTATGGTGAATTAATATAATAATGTTGTTCTACTCACCATTGACAATCAAATTTACTCTCCAGCCTTTGGTCTCTTTGCTGTTGATGATCTGTAGTTTATAATGTCCAGCGTCTTTATCTCTGATGTCACTGATTGTCAGAGATCCAGTTTTCTCATCCAGCTCCACTCGGCCTCTGAATCTCTCATCAGTTTTATCTAGCCTTACAGCATTTGTAGCAACAAGACTCTTTTCAGCTCCAAACGTCCACAGAATAAGATCATCTTTTTCAATTTTAGCATTAGAGAGGTCAGGCCGGAGAATGACAGATCCTCTCTTCACCGCAAGCATTTTCTTAACTTCAGGTGTATAAAACAAGAGAAAAGCAGAAAAAAACTGAATGAATTGAATGACTTCATTCTCATATCATTATGATTTTATTCTTGACAATGTGAGCATGGTACTAATTAAAATTTAAAGTAATTAAAATTTAATTTAATTTTGAGTGCTTTGAAAAGTTAATTTCTGATGTAAATTGTTCACACGGCGCACGACCATTAAAACACGTAAGAAATTGATAAACTCACGTTTCACAGAAACGTTGAATCTCTTGTTTTTGGCTCTTCTGCTGTTGCTGAGCTTTAGTATATAGAGTCCAGAGTAAATAGTCCTGATGTCTGTGATGGAGAGATCTCCAGTCTGAACATCCAAGTTCAGTTTGCCTCTGAATCTCCCATCAGCTCCCGGAAATTCAAATGGTGGACTTCTGTTTCCTGCTGTGATTTCAGCAATGCAATTGTTCTCTTCTTCATAATACCACTGTATCGTATCATATTTCTCTTTTTCCGTAAGAGCAGCCTTTAAGTGGACAGAACCTCCCTCTGTCGCTGGCACGTTCTTCACTTCACCCCGTCACAACAGCACATAGAAACAGACATGAAAGATGTGTTCATGAGATGTTTGGGAATTTAGGATGCTACACTCTAAAAAATGCTGGGTTAAAAACAACCCAAGTTGGGTTGAAAATGGACAAACCCAGCAATTGGGTTGTTTTAATCCAGCGATTGGGTTAAATGTTTGCCCAACCTGCTGGGTAGTTTTATTTAACTCAACTATTGTTTAAAAATTACTGTATTGCTTAATTAAAATTAACCCAAAGTATGTTGGAAATGAACATTTATTAATGTTCAATGAATAATTATTAAACAATAAACATTTATTAAATTTCTTATTAATAAATTTATATTAATAAACTATTAAATTTATATTAATAAAATATTAAAGCTTATTAATAAACATTCACCTTTTGTCTATTATTGTTGCCTCTAATAGCATCTGATTTTTAATTTCACAACTATTTTGGGTTCATTTTAAGCTAGCCATATAGCAATTTTTAAACAATAGTTGGTTTAAATAAAACTACCCAGCAGGTTGGGCAAACATTTAACCCAACCGCTGGGTTAAAACAACCCAATTGCTGGGTTTGTCCATTTTCAACCCAACTTGGGTTGTTTTTAACCCAGCATTTTTTAGAGTGTACACTCTAAAATTGGGTTGTTTTAACCCAGCAGTTGGGTTAAACATTGGACATTTTTACTTTGTACTTTTGTCAATTAAATAAAGGTTAAGGAGAATAAACAAATCACAGATTCTGATTTACTGTGGGGTTGTTGTTGTTTTTTTCTTTTTTAAAATTGTTTTAAATATAAACTCAGCTGCATAAACCTTGTGATATATTGAAATCTAATATGACTTGTAGGCAAATTAATCAGTTCACTCAGAATTAGGATTGCGTCATGTGAGACCCCCGAGCCGGGCTAATAGGCCTCCCTTTTCCTTTCAAGCCACGAACAACTGCCTCGACCAACAGAGTTCATGGTCATTTTCTTCCTTCAATGCAGAATATATTGACTACAACTTCTATACCATTGGACTGAACCCTCAAGGATTTCTCCTGAACCTGCAGATCTGGACAGCTAAGGCATTTGCAAGTATCGTTTGACCACTAAACGGTGATTTAGTATTAAGATTTTGAACCCCTTTGTTAACAAAGGTGCTTTATTGTATAAAAGTTAGACGATAGACGATCAAACTGAGTGTTCGCTGGCTGAACAGATTCATTGATTGTAATTTTAATTCAGCAACATTAAGATAATTTGATTAACTGATTCAAATATTTATAATTAATCATAGCGAGTTATGACTAATTATTAATATTTCCCCTTTTGAGCTAATAAATATTGTCACTGTAGCATAAATAAAGCTCATTGTTTTCCCTGTATCAGCTGTAACTCTTACCCATTAGTTTAGAGATCTTGCGGCGATAGTAAATCACAACAGCAGCCAGAACTGCAAACACCAGAAAAACAGCAAAAACAATCCCTGCTACGACACCTGGAGACAGACCTGGAACAGCTGAAGAGAAACAGTCATTATAGAGTGAATGTGTCAGGATAAATTGTAATTTTTAATTTGCACAATAAGAGTAAGATTTTAGAGTAAACATGGATGTCATCCTTGATCTGATTAAAGATCCAAATATCTGATCTAATCATACATTACATTGAAAGACTTGTACCTTATTAGAGTTACCCACCAGTGACAGACAGAAGGAATCGCTGTTCGCTCTCACGGCCTCTGATCTGCAGCTCATAAAGTCCAGTGTGTACAGTTTTGGTGTCCTGAATAGTCAGAGATCCATTCGGATTCAACTGCAGTCTGTCTCTGAATCTCTCGTCATCATTGTTTAATGAGATTTCATTAGATTCCGCGTAAATTTTAGCCAGCAGGATGCCTTTATCTCCAAACCTCCAGACTATCAGATCGTCTCTCTGAACTTCAACATGATTCCACAGAGTGACAGACTTTCCCTCCATCACTGACTCTGACTTCACTTCATCCGTCTCACCAACCACGCCTGGGAAACACGTCGAAACAGTTATTTTAGACGCAATATTGTCTGTTTCGTCTCTGAGCAACACACAGCGGCATTTGAATCTGCGTTTTGATTCAATGGACCATTCATAAAGAGAACCATTTACTTCACTCCTGAATGAATCATCTGTTTAAACGAATCAAATGAATGAATGACTCAATTTACTGCCACCTACTGGCAGTTTTAGAATATAATTTACTAATCACTAATTTCAAAAAAATTATTTCATATTTCCATAGTACGGAGCCCCGCACATGACATGCAAGAAAAAAATAATTAAATTGTGCGCACGATTTACTAATTCGTTACTAATTCTTATATGTAATAAATTGATGTTGAATAAAATAAAATATTTATTGCTGAAGCTACTTTTTGTATTGTCTATTTGATGCTTTACACGATAATGACTTTAAATGATCTTTTAGGAGTAATTTCTCAACCAAATTTGATTAATTAATCACATCATCATGTAATTAATTCGATTAAAAAACATATTTTTTTAAGTCTTTAATATAAATTAAACATATCAGTCACCAAAAAATGTAAATTCTGTTACTATTATCTCACCCTCATGTCATTCCCAAACCGTAAGATTCATCTTTAAATCAAAAATGAGGATATTTTTAATGAAAGTTGTCCCTCCATTGACAGTCTACGCAACTACCAAATTCAAGGTCCAGATTGAAGTGACGTCAGTTTGCTTCATTAAAAACTTGAGATACTCACCAAAGACGGTGACATTAAATATTTTTATTGTAGTTTGTTCTCTCGAGACACTTAGTTTATACTGTCCCGAGTGTCTGATTCTGGTGTTTCTGATGGTCAGAGATCCAGTCTTTTGGTCCACCTGCAATTTGCCTCTGAATCTCATATCATCGGTGACAAAAAGTGAAGTAAAACCCGCCTTTCTCGTTATTTGCGAGACGATAGAGTCTTTAGGTCCAAACAGCCACAGTATCGTATCATCGTTTTGTATTTCAGTAATATCAGTGTGTAGAGTGACAGAATCTCCCTCCATCACGGACTCGGTTTCAGCAGACACACCTAAAGCAGAGACAATCAGCTTTACAAACACACATATCAGGCTCTACTTTTTTCCTGGCGTCAGGAATGGCGTCCAAACTATACAATTTATTGGGTGTATTAAAATCAGTTAGACCCTGTAAATTAACAAATTCCAATCCAGAAATAATATGAGTTAGGGGAGGCACGAATGTACCTATTTTCACAAAAATGTCATTTTAAAAGATAATATTTTAGACATTTTTGCTGTGGTCAATAACTCACAAGTCTGGTTTATCAATACCAGGTGGAATTTTGTACAAATGTAGAACGGCTTAAAGTATAATTTCACTTTGAACATAAGTTGCACATTGTTACTTTCGACCCTGTCAGGTGGGACGAAAGTAACTCAACAATACAAGCTAGATTTGATTTTTGTGCTAGTCTTGTTTTTATTAAATATACCTGACCATGACCTTGTTAATAAGTAACTGCAAACATATTTTGTCCTTTATCTTTGCAAAAAAAAAAAAAATATATTAAATTACATTTTCATTTTAAATTTAGAATTTCAGTTTCATCAAATGTTTCAAAAGTAACCCGACAGTACAAACATGAATTGTTTAGAATATTTTTTGGGGGGCAGTGTCAATTTATTTTATAAAACATTTTTTCAACAGTTTGAACAATATGAAAATTAAATTAAATTAGCATAATATAAATTCTTAAAATGTAGCAGTAGTCATGTTTCCAGTCATGTTTTTGTACATAAATTCAGAATATGCATAAGAACATCTGAATAGAAACACTGAAAATTCATAGAGGGGTTTGGAAAAGCTAAGGTTTGGCTAAAAACTAAATTTGACTATGGTAAATGTAAACAGATTGAGTGAATAAATGGAGACATACAGAAATCAGCAAAAGTCCAGAAACGCCCTCTCATAAACATCTGGCTGAATCAGACCTCTGTATGTCTTTCTGACCCTCACTCTTGGCATATTCTGCTAGTATATTACAGCATGAACATGTTTTAATAAATGCTGCAACGCAGAGAAAGCCACATTAGCAGTGGGACAGGAACATCTGACATTTAAACCCGAGTTACTTTCTGAAAAATACTGACAAGTCAAACTTCAGGATGTGTTACAGCACTAAACAACCTGTAGATTGATCATCATTGCGACGCATGAAACGAGAAACACAACTTGTAATTAGAAAAAAAATTAGGCCTACCGCTTCAGCATTTTATTTACCGCACTCGAAAACCGGACCTAACCTGTCATAACTTGAAATGCAAATGTAGTCAGAGCTCTGAAAAAAAAATCGTTTTGTTACCTTTGTCCCGGTTCTCCCCTACAACAATTTTTAAATGCATAGCCTAAACTATGAGATCGTGCTGGGTATGCATGCGATTCACCATTTAACGCGCAGTTTGGGTCTATTTCGCCGGCGTCGTATCCCTCAGATCAAATAAAACCGAAACTACAGAAATCCATCACTTACCGTCCTCGAACAACAAGAATAGACAGAAGAATAACATGTTCTGCACGTTGTTGTAGAGTTTTGTAGAATCTGACTTAATAAAGATAATGTATATGGAGATAATTTATCGTGTTTCGATGAATGTCTAGTTGTTTTTGAACCGCACCCAAACCGACTGACATAAATGTGAAGAAGTCCTAAAAACAACAGAAAGACGACAACTTGTCTATATTTCTAACGGTAAGAATGACACTTGAAGACCAAGTAAATTTATCCTTGAGATAATTCTCGTCGCATGCCGCTGCTGTAAACTTCTTGAAGCAAACACTGCTTCCGCAGACAGCAGCTGCTTGGTTTGAATATCACCTGTGGACCAATGACAGTTGAGATGATTTTGAGAACTGTGAAGTAACGTTTCAGCATTTGGTCCGTGTCTCCACAAATAAATGTATTTCCCAACTAACAATACTTGTCTTCTCATTAAGTGTTTTTCTCTTACTGATCGTATTTCATACCTGTTGAATTTACATTTTTAAATTAATTTGACTGTTGGGCTCCCTTTCGAAAGGTTTTATATATAATAGAAAAAAATATGTTTTTTTTCGCGGGTTGATTAGGACTACCACAGTTTTACAACAAATACCATGGTTGATTTTTGGTTACCATGGTTTAACCATTGTGTTTTGTGGTTATGGTTAATTTTCGTATTAAAAAAGATGAATAAATGCGCCTTAACTGGCTTACAGAAGTTTAATAATGTGGTAGGCTTAAGTACAGCGAAATGACTGTCAGTGAAAAATGACGCAGAATAATAATGATTAAAATATTTAATTCAAATGAATAAATATGTTGATTCTGACACCTTGTGGTTAAATAATCACGTATGTTTACAAACCTTTGTCGGATAAATTCTGTACACATCAGAATATCTCTTCTCATCTCTCGGAAAATGTCCGGATTTTGAAATTATAGCATGGATGCTTATTGTATTGTTTATTTTCCATTTGGCATTGCAAACAACAAAATAAAACAAAGGCAAAATAATCCAAACTTAACTTCGACTATTTTAACGATCTAAGCTCATGGTCTAAAGCGCAAAGTGCACTTAGGGCGTGTCCGAATCCACTTTTGCTAGTTTAACGAGGGGATAAATGCCCAGTGCATGGTCTTGTCCCTGTTCTTCTAACGAGTAATAGGTGTGTTTTGGGCATAACGTGCAATAAACCTGTCAGAGTCTCTTCTCCCATTCCATTTAAAAGCCAGTTGCATTCCCGTCTTGTAAATAGCGCATTTGTACGTGTCAAAGTGTAAAATGATTTTGTTTATGTTTGTTGTTGTCATCTCTGTTGCTGCTGTACAAGCATGATGTGCAGGTTGGTCAGTGGTATATTTGTCCTTCACTCCTTTAGCACCAACAGATATCAACAACAAGCACAACAACAGAACAAGCTACTGAAAAAAAGAGCCAGAGAAAATACTTTACACTGTATAGAGACAGAGCGCATTTAGGCCACAACAACACCGGGGGGAAATAATCCAACCCTCTCCATTGACTTTGTATTGTGTGAAGCTGCTTTCTTGTCATTTCTTGTCCCTAACAAAAGACAGAACAATACCTCAAAGCTGTTGTGTGACAGGGTGTACAGCAAACAAGCTAAAAAACAGAACTAAGTTTTTAGAAGTTGCCGATCCGGAAAAACCAGCCTTCAAAGAGACAAAAATGGATACAGACAATAAAAATTGTGGGATCCTGATTCTCAGTATGCTATCGTGTGCTGTAAACACTGTAAGTCAAATATCCAATAATTAGTTTTATATATTATATTTCCCGTCTCTGATTACATTCCCCTCCAGTGGCCGTAGCACTCAGAGGATATGACATGTTGCGCTCTGTCTCAATTGCAATAATGGACAGGTTAAATAAAAATATAGTGATATATATCTGTATTATGTAAAATACGTTGCCTTAATAAAAAATGTTCATGAACTTCAGCATTGCGTGATACTATTTCAAAGTGATTTCCATAATTTTTACAGATAATAAATTGTATTTACAGGTTTGTGAAAACAAATCTGGATTTGGGGAGAAAAACGAGAGATTCTTGCATTCCAGTGAATTATTAACGGTATATATCATAAATTATATCGGGAGAACAGACCACATGTTGTCCTTAATTTCTCATACTATTACAGCGGTATGCAAAGGGACAAAAGAAAATAATCACGAGGATAGAAAGCAGCGACTGAAAAGAGCTCTTGCCATAGATATTCTTGTTAAATATCAAGTGTTATGTTATTCTCATGATGTCTGAAAATAAAACATGAAAGGAAATTTGACAGCTCATTCAGTTTAACTGATGGATAAGCTTTATTTGAAGGCCAACCTTATGATTTGAAATTATTCATTTCAGTCTTTTTGAATGGAAGTTCCACAAACCGGAAGTTCCACCCATAATTCAAAACACAGTAGGCTCATGAGGAATAAGGTGGATAGGATTTTATATATTTTTGCCCCTATTTGTCATTAAAGGAAGTAGCTAAATTTGTCACTTTCATTCATCTATCATCATTTAATCGCTATTGGTGCATTATAGTATGTTAATTTATAATATGTTACATTATGCCATCATAACTCAAAAACTCTGTTTGATGAGGGTGTTCTGAATGAACAATGTTAAAGATGTTATTTTTAGTTCATGTTTGATATTAAGTATTTTATGGACTTATTCTATTTATATATCATTTTCCAATTTCAAAATGTTTATTTTTAGCGGTAAGAAAACATATTCAATGTCAACAACACGGCATGACATACATCTGTCACTCATAAGCGTCACCAGCAGCGGGAACGCCCTCTAGCGACCGAACTCTCCGGACACTGCCGACATGCAGCGACTGAAGTCGGGACATATAGGCTACAGTTATTAGTGCTGGACAAACGGCCAGGGAATATGATTAACGCTTTAGTTTGGTTCTGTTTGTGCTTGTGTCGTCTGGTCGGTAAGTTATGAATGTATTTTTATGAGTTTACTTCTTGCTGTTTCAAAAATGTTACAATATTATATCCTAGTAAAACTATTTCTTTTAATTTTTTTTTTTTTTTTTTTTTTGGCGTATTGATTACCATTAGTGTATAACCATAAAAAAAACCTAGTTAAATTATTTTTTTTGTAACAAATCCATTGTTAATTTGTGTTTGGAATAACTTCAAAATAACCATGTTTTTTATTTTATCATATAAAACCTTTCTCAGACATATGTTTACAAAAGTAGGCTAATTTTATTTATTATTTTTTAGTGTAGTGAGTAATTTCGCTGAACTAGAAATATACCGAAACAGTTTATCTTTTGTAAAACTCTGGAAATTCACAATTGATATCAATGTCATAAAATTAACATGTTTTCAAAAGACATTAAGCTAATTTAAGGTGGTTTATCACATTTAATTTTCTCAGTATAAAAATTTAATTATAACTTGTCAAGTGAATAAAATTAAATCAGTTTTGTTTCATTTCTGTTAGCACACAAAAATGAGTGCTGAAGAAATATCACGTGACACTCAAGAAGAATCGCAATGGGAACAAATCATTTCAGATCCACAAAAACAGTTCGACTGAGTGCTGCAGTCTCATTATAAACAGCATATATCTTTTAATAAACAGGATATTTATTGTACATATGTTTTATGGATTGGAGCCCTTGATTATTGTGTGTGATTTAATATGCTGTGTGTGCCTCAGAGCCTCAATTTATGTCTATATGATTGAAGATCTCAATAAAATGTTTGTTTCAATTATACTGAACATCCTTGTTGAGTCATTTTATGTCACAGCTGGTCTGTTGGTGTGAACACTAATAAAGTTATCTTTGTAGTTATCAGCTTTGTGAACAGTCTGTGATAAAATATGTTTGTTTTCTAGATGTGACAGATGCAGTGAAGACAGTGTCAGTGATGGAGGGAGATTCTGTCACTTTAAACACTGAAGTACAGAAATATTTGTTGATAATGTGGAAGTTTGGAAACACAAGAATCGCTGAAGTCAACAGACTCACACAAACCAACTCGACATACGACGGTCCTGATGGGAGATTCAGAGACAGACTGAAGCTGGATCAGACCGGATCTCTGACCGTCACAAACACCAGAACCACAGACTCTGGACTTTATACAGTAACAGTTATCAGCAAAGACACCAAATACAAGGGTTTCAATCTTACAGTCAACGGTGAGTAAACCGTTACGGCGTAAACCTTCATTTAAATTATATAGGTTATTTGTCATTGTGATATTTTAAAGTGTGTCTTATATTCCTTCCTTACATCCACATTTTATGATAATGGCTACTTTAATTATATTGAAACACATTTTTGTAAATAAAGATCAGAAGTGTGTCTTTACTAAAATCACCAGAAAGATCATCAAGCTCAAACCGTGTGGCGTCCAGCTTTGTGGTGAACAACTCAACCGTCAGTCAAACTGAGAATAATTCAGGTACATCACTGATGATATTAGCACAACTGTGTTCAGGGAAATCACATTGCCTTCCCAATGGATGCTTGAACTCCTGATAATAACTCACAGAACTGACACCTGAAGGCATGATTCTGATTCAGAGTTTATCTTGTTTTTATGTCTGTTCTACTGTACTTTTATAATGTCATAAAACGATATGATTCACACAGCAGTTGTGTGGATGTGAGATTTACTGGTTTCACACTTGCAGGTAAGTTTGCGAGTAGAATTGAAACTTGCTGTGGTCTCAGTTGTTTACATCTTTACAGAAGATGTCAAATATATAAAGTGCTATGAGCTGAGACAGGGCTGGCGTCTGTGGGTGTTTCTGTGGTCCGCCTTCTCGTTGAACGTGAGCAGATTTGAAAGCAAAGTGCTCAAAAGTGATTACAGATGTGTGAAATGCATCCCCATCCTCACTTAAAGGATTAGACCACTTTTAAATAAACTTTTCCTGATAATTTGCTTACCCCAATGTCATCCAAGATGTTCATGTCTTTCTTTCTTCAGTCGAAAAGAAATTAAAGTTTTTGATGAAAATATTCCAGGATTATTCTCCTTATAGTAGACTTCAATGGGCACCAAACAGTTGAAGGTCAAAATTAATTTCAGTGCAGCTTCAAATTGTTCTACACGATCCCAAATGAGAAATAAGGGTCTTATCTAGTGAAATCATCACTAATTTTCTGAAAAAAATTGAAAATTATATAAGTTTTAATCATAAATGCTCATCTTGAACTAGCTCTCTTCTTCTCCTCTATTTGAATTCCAGCAGTGCTAAGTGTATTACTGCCCTCCACTGGTCAAAGTTTGAACTAATTGTTATATACTATTGAACTAGCATATTGCATATAAAAATTAGTTCAAACTTTGACCTGTGGAGGGCAGTAATACACTTAGCAGTGTCTACATTGCTGGAATTCAAATAGAGGAGAAGAAGAAGGACAAACACAAAACTCTGTACATATCTGTTAAAGCATACTGTGTGGAGAACGTGCTGCATTCATATTCAGGGCTCGTCTGTACATCTTTTAATATAATGTCATAATACACTAAGCCAGCGTTTTTAAAATGTGCCCTTGCAGGGAGTCACTACTAAACTGTTGACAAGCTCCTAGGGTTTTGATTTTGGTTGTCATTTGTTGAAATAAATATAAAAATACAGTGTTCGTGTCCGTCTGTCCGCTGACTGACCCATAACAGAGTCCCTTTAAGACAAGTCATTTCACTCGGCGGCCATCTTTGAAACGCCTCTCGGGCATCCTGGGCATCATGCAATCTCTTTGAATGGGGAAACATCAAATTCTCCAAAACTGTTCACCAACCTTACGATTAAATTTCATATTTGAAATCACCAATGAAATCTAACAACAACCGGCTCATAAATTTAGTTTCTAAACGCTCGAATCATGACAAAAAAACCTGTATTTTTCAGGCTGGATCAAGCTTATGCGCATGCGCAGACCTAAATGCGCGTCTCTTCGGAGGCGCGCGTCTGACTGTTTCTATAGAAACCGGTGATTCTAACGGCCGCTGAAGTGACGCGATGACTTTACCAGTCAGCGATTGGCTCTTATTTAGAAGGCGGGACTTATTCCGCCATATTGCGCGTTTCACTTTCTCCCATTCAAAACAATACGAGTGACGCATCTTGTGTTATTCTATAGTTTTTGCCCATAATCTCTGATTCTCTGGGATCGTGGAAATGAATATTTACAATGACAACAGTTGTAGGCCTATTCAATATGCTCGTTTAAGCATCATTTAAACGTTTCCAGCAAATAAATGAATCGACTTCTCTCAGAGCACATATATTTATTTGGATATTCATATGATGGCTGAAGCAGCAGCGAGCGTCCAGCGTGTGACACGGTAAACAGATGAACACTGTAAACGAAATTCACATGACTGTTTTAACGATGTCTTTAGTACCTTTCTGTACTTTTCTTCTGCTGAACACAAAAGGAGATGTTATGAAAAATGTTGACTGACTCTGAGAGTGAAAAGGGTCGATGCAAACAACAGATGGCAGTAATGCTTTACTAAAGTTTCAGATCCAGTGGGAAGAAGAAAAAGAAGAGGAAAAGGAAAAGAAAGCAGAAAGAAGAAGCAGAATCATCTGCCACCATCAGGATTTGGTCAGTCGGATGGGTGGCTCAGTATTAACAGAGAAATCAGATTTAGTAGGAATCTACAACAATATGAAGAACTATTCAAAAATCTCCGTGTTTTTATTAATAATCTGTGGTAAGTGTGTGATTTCTGTTGACTTTGAGCACTTAGCATTAGCTGTACTTCATTAGCATATCATGAAATCGTTCAAGTTCTCCCCTTTTGCATTTGCTGTTTTGTTCACTTAAAGTTTTTAAAGACACAGATGCTTTTTAAGCACATTCAGTACAAACACCTTCATTCAAAGCAGCATTTTAAAATCTGACAGACAGTCGGAGCAGTTGTTCACTTGTTCACTCATTCTGTAACTGCTGTATAGACCATGTCAGTTTAGTGACTATATCAGCAAGAGTCAACAACAACTGGAGAAATATCACATTCACACATGGAAATATGATCCTAAAATAAGTATTTCAATGTTTTAGAAAACAAAATAAAAACAATGAATCATGTTTCTCTGTCAAAATATCTATAATGTTTTTGTCTGTTAGCTCTTTTGTCTTGATTCTTGATGTGAGTTTAATCTCTGATTGATGTTTGTGTTTGTTCTGCAGTGTTTGGAGCTGATGGAGGTGAAGTGTCAGTGATGGAGGGAGATTCTGTCACTCTAGACATTGATTTTAGAGAGTTATTTGATCCAATAACGTGGAGGTTTGGAGATTCATACTCAATCATTGCTGAATCTAATGGATATAAGATCTCATATCCTGATGAGAGATTCAGAGACAGACTGAAGCTGAATCATCAGACTGGATCTCTGACCATCAACAACATGACAATCACAGACTCTGGAGATTATGAACTAAAGATCAAACAGTGGGACTTATTAAAGATAATCAGTGTTACGGTCCATGGTAAGAATACTTTTTCATTTGATAAATGTAGATATTTTCATATTTTTGTTTTAGGAATTAAACCAGATTCAATGTTCAACAAGCAAATATTCATTATTTATGGAGCCTTTCCTCATTTTTCAGAAGAAGTTTGGTAAACTTCTATAGTGGTGAATGGATAATATATTGCGTTCCCATTTGCTCCAATAGCAAAAGAACAAAATCTTGAGCTTCTGTGAAAGTTTTGATGACTTTCCAAAGAGGAAAAACACATTGAGAGCTTGATTATAAAGACTTTCTGTCACTCCATTTGAATAGGGCTGGGTAAACAATATTGATTTCTTGATTTTAATCGATTCTCATTTTTATGAACCGATATTGATTCTTAAATCCCAAGAATCGATTAGTCTAGTCTGTTTTCAGTTGATGAATGAGCAGAATATGTAGCTCCTCCATCCAATAAATCACAATAATCTTTGTTACTTTTGATATGAAGCAAAGTCTCAGATTTCAAATGACGTCCATCATATTAAAAATAAATACCGTTTTGGCGCTGTTTAATGTGGCGTGACGGATCGCTTTAGCGCCTCAGTTAAAGAGAAGCATGTGATCATCCTCTCCTCCGCTTTAATACCAGTTACAGTGAAATAAACATGAACATCTGAAGGTATGTTAAAATATACAGTACAACTTACTGAAATCTTACTGAAAACATGAACATTGGTAGATTAGATTTACAATGTTAATAAACATGATCACAGTCTGTTAAAAGCCTCCAACAGTTTTAGTTTCTCAATATCACAGTCCTGCTGTTCTCAAAATCATCTCCGCTGTGATTGATCACATGACTGTTATTCAGAGATTAATCTGTGTACAAATTCACACATCAAACAGGTCCAGATGATGATAGCTTGATTTCAGGCTCGTGTTCAACTGTAGATCTATAACACATGAAAATAAACACATAAAATAAGAGAAAAATGAGCCAAAGAGAAACAGATGCTTTTATTTTAGTGAGTGAATCAATTCTGTTCTGTTGTTTATCATCCAAAATTAGTGAAATTAAACAAAAACAATCAGTTTCACTCATTTAAATATTTCCTATTTGAAAATATCTTTGTGTAAAACTGTATGTTAAATGAATAATTGTGAATATTCAGCAATATTATTGATCTGATTGTTTTCTCCAGAGCTGCTTTATAGATGAAATTAATGAAATTAATAATTGATGATCTTTACACAGTTATTGAACCGAACTAAAAATTCAGAATTTATCACAGTAAAGCTGCTTTAAATCATTTATATTGTATAAATCACTATAAAAATAAATTAATATAACATAAGATCATATCAGATCTCATATTACTTTGACTGTTCTGTATGTGAGTTTATCAGAGTAGATTATGATCAGAGTAACATCTGTACAGTAACATCAGCAGCAGTGTTTCTGAGTTTAATCTCTGATTGATGTTTGTGTTTGTTCTGCAGTGTTTGGAGCTGATGAAGATGGAGTGAAGAGAGAGTCAGTGATGGAGGGAGATTCTGTCACTCTAGACACTCGCTTAAGAGAGAAATTTGATCGTATAAAGTGGAGGTTTGGAGATTCAGGCTCATTCATTGCTGAAATTGATAGTAATGAGATCTCATATCCTCTCAATGACACTGAGAGATTCAGAGACAGACTGAAGCTGAATAATCAGACTGGATCTCTGATCATCAACAACATGAGAATCACAGACTCTGGAGTTTATGAAATAGAGTTCAATCAAGACTCTTGGGAGCCATATGAGAAACATGATGTTTTCATCTGTAGTGAGGATACTTTTTTACTTTTCAGAATAAATGTGTTTTTGTTTTATAAACTGAATTAAACAGAGTTTTAAAGTGCAGCAAATACGGTTATAATGTGTTCATCAGTCTTACAGTGTTGTAGTTTCTCAATATCACAGTCATGCTGTTGTTCTGTATATAATCACAACTGTGATTGGGCCGCAGGTGATCACATGACTGATATTCAGAACAACCCATTTTGATTTTATACCACAGTACTATAAAAATGAACAGTGATTGACTTGCATTTGATTTCACACACATTATGAGCAGATATTTTTAGTTTCATGCCACCAGTAGTTATAACTCCAAAACAAGTCAAAGCAGGATCAGTCGTTCTGTAGAATAAGGAAATGAAACTGAACATAGACAGGTTTATGATAAACGTTCCTGTGCTGTTATATGAAATAAGATCCTCGTGGCCAATCAGAGTAGTTTATGATAGATATTCATTGCTACTGTAAGTATTTTAAAGTAATGATTGTTAATCAGATGTCTGTGAAAACTAATGACTGTCTGTCTTTATCATTACAGGACCATTTTATCCAGATCCAGTTCTGTCTCCAGGTGAAATAGCAGCAATAGTTGTTGTCGTTCTGCTGGTGTTAGCTGGTGTTATCTATTGCTGTTTGATTTGTAAAGGAGAAAGGCAAAACCGTGAGTATTACAGCTGATACAGCAAGAGAAAAATGAAGATTGTACAAGCTGACATTTATCTTCAAAAGCACGTGAATGTGAACAACAGGCACTCCATCACCAAATAACTAAATTTTTACAGCCCAAGCAACAGCTTGAAAACTGTTTTCAAATGTATTCACTTTGGAGAGCAAGAGCATCTTCAGAAAGCTCAGTTTTCTCTGTACAGAGAGAAAAAGATGTCAGTTTAATCATGATTAATGTGGACTTAAAGTCTGAGTGTATATAAAATAAGGGTTCTTTATATTACACACTTTTCAAATTAAAAACATTAAACTTTTCATGTGTTTCAGTGGTGCATGAGGCCCTGAATAAACAATCTTTTGAAAATGGCTTTCAAGTAAATGATACTGTCATCTATGGAAGCTTCTGCCACTGAAAGAAAAAAAAGGTTATTGTAACGTTTGTATCATGCAATTCTGACTTTATAACTTGCAATTCTGCTTTTTCAAAGTTCTTTTTTCTTAAAGGATTAGTTCACTTTCAAATAAACTTTTCCTGATAATTTACTAACCTCCATGTCATCCAAGATGTTCATGTCTTTCTTTCTTCAGTGGAAAAGAAATGAAGGATTTTTCTCCTTATAGTGGAACTTCCGTTTTTTTTAGTTCCATTTTTTCCGTAAGTAGAATATGCAGGTGAGTTAATTATCAGGAAATTTTTATTTGAAAGTGAAGTAATCCTTTAATTGAGGGATATAAACTAAGATATAATGTATGCAATATATATAATGTAAGATATAAAGATATGAACAATTGCAAGACCTAATGTCAGAATTGCAGGATAAAAGCTTATAATTCTGACATTTTTTCGTGCAATTTTTTTTTTTCTTGAAATTGTGAGATATAAACTTGGAATTGTAAATAACTTGCAGTTATAAGGTCCAATTCTGAGGAAAAAAAAACTGATTCTGGGTTTATAAGATGCAGTTGCGAATTTATATCACGCAATTCTGACTTCAGAACTCGCAATTGTGAGAAAAAAGTCAGAATTGTGAGATAAAAAGTCACAATTACCCTTTTTATTTTTATTTTTTTAATGGCAGAAACAGGCTTCCGTAGTTATTCCATCCATGTAAATAAAAAACGCACATTTTTGAAAACGTTCACATCATGTGCAGGTTTATTACCTGTTTATTCCAGATATGTGTGTAACGCGAGAGCTCTGTAAAAGATTGTGTGCAGACACAGAGTTTCTTTACAAAATGATATCGCCATCTACTGGCCTGGCAGCACAATACTGCGTTTTTAATCATTTTTGTGGATCTGCATGAACAGTGATCTTTCTGACAATATTGTCATCAGTGCAAAGGAAACACTTTCCATCATTGTCGTGTAAATGTACCGTTAGTTTTTTTTTAAAAAATTTTATATTTCTTTGGAATTTGCCATTTATGTCTACCAGAACTGATGTTAAATGTATATTTATTTTAAAAAAGTAATTCACATGATGAAAAGATTACTAGAAACAACAAGATTCACAAACTGTTTAGCTCTTCTATGTTGTTCAACTGCAAACTCACCATAATAATCTTTTAATTTCTCTGTTTCTGTGTGCTGCTGTGACAGGAGAATCTGTCACTGATGATGAAAAACAAAAAAACACAGATTCTGGAGATTATAAACTACAGATCGAACCCTGCAGCGAAGGTACAGACAACTTATAACTCATCTAGATGTCAAATGTAGCTCAGACTATCACTGTTCTCTTTGAATATGTTGATATTTTGTATGACATCCTTGATTTATAAGAACAGCATCAATTCTTCTAGACTATAACTGGACTATAACTGACCTCCACATCTTCTCTAATTTCTATGATTGTCCCTGTATTTTCCTTTCAGGTTTCACAGGAAAAAATGCAAATGAATTGGAGACTTCAGAGATTCCACTGCTGAGTAAAGAAGATCCGGATAGAGCAAGAGTTCAGCCCACAACTTAGTGCATCATGAAAACATTTAGTTAAAGGATTAGTTCACTTTCAAATTCAAATTTCCTGACAATTTACTCACCCCCATGTCATCCAAAATGTTCATGTCTTTCTTCAGTCGATTCTAATCCTTTAATGGCGCTATGGAGCCATGTGCTTTTTAAACTGTTTTAATAGGTTTAACGTTACATTATAAGCTCTGAAAATACACTAATTTGACTAGAAACACTGGAGAGCAGAAATGTAAAGCATCCTTCCTGTTACAAGTCAGGTCAAGTCATCTTTATTTATGCAGCTCCACACACAACAAACTGACAGCTTTCTATCAGAACCAGCATTAACTTCTGGAGCACAGGGTAAGCTATAGCCTAATATTAACCTAATTATAAAAAAAATAAAAAACACTGCAAATTTTTTTACAAATTTCTGGAAATTACCACTACATTTTAATCACAAAAAATATATCATGAAATCCTGAGTTACTGGCTAATAGATCAAGATACTACAGATGTGTATGATGTTTGAATCTTTGATCTACATTAATTATTTTAACAATTATACTGAACAATAATGGAGAAGTATTATTGCACTTTTATATCAGAAATTGTAAATGTAAATATCCTATTATCTCATGTGTTCTATGTGAATGTTTCAGCTTGATTTTGTAAAGCAGTATTTTTCTATTTTTATAATATTATTCCCTGATAAAAAAAGAAAAAATACATTTCATATGATATCCCCTGATCAACATCTTTCTCTGTGTGATGTATCATATTTGTCCTGTAATGTTATGATAGGCATAAAAAGACCTGTTATTCCAATTAAATATTTTTAAACAGTATTTATGATTCTGTATTGTTTCATTTAGTTAAAATTTGATGACCCATTTGCCATGATTAATGTTTAGTTTATTAAAATTTGTTTTTGTTCATTTTTTTAGTATAGAAAGAATGCTAAAATTATGCAAAATTCATAAATGAAGAATTTGAATCATCAAAATGTTCATACAAAGTCATAATTTGAGGAGTTTTTAATTATTTAATGCAAATAAAATGTATTTTGTTTAATTTCTCTATGTGCATTTCTACACTTTTTAAATTAAGTTTCATTTCCTCTTTTATTTTTTTTTAATCTTATCTTAAAAAGTCATTTTCTTAACTATATCTCTTGACTGAGTCTGAGAGTGAAAAGGGTCGATGTGAACAACAGATGGCAGTAATGCTTTACTAAAGATTCAGATCCAGTGTGAAGAAGAAATATAATCTCCCATAATAATAATCCCATCAGGATTTGTTTCTCTCAGTCTTTCACATTCTGGAAGCATAAACTCTCTCTCTTCTTCAGCAGTATTTCAGTCGTCATGTAAATTCATTAGTCATGTATTGCTGGTATTAAAGCTTCTCTGTCGTCGTCAGTCAGATAAGTGTGTGATAGTATCAATATGCTGCGAAATCAGATTTAGTTGGAATGAAGAACCATTCAAAAATCTCCGTGTTTTTATTTATAATCTGTGGTAAGTGTGTGATTTCTGTTGACTTTCACTTTGAGCACTTAATTGGCTGTAGTTCATTAGCATTCGTTTTTAAAGACATAGACGCTTTTTAAGCACATGTTACAGTACATTCAGTAAAAACACATTCGTTCAAACCAGCATTTTAAAATCTGACTAAATATCATATTCATAAGTGGAAAAAAGACAAGCCATTCTAAAATTAGTATTTCAGATCTTAAAATGTTTTAGAAAACAAATGAACCATGTTTCTCTGTCAAAATATTTTTTATTTATTTTAATGTTTTTGTCTGTTACCTATTTGTTGGGCTGTGACGGTATGGGATTTTTTTCGTACTTTCTTATTCTGGACTTTATTGATTGCAATAAAGATGAAGCTATTAGGACCATTTAAAAATGCAGTGTCTGTAATTAGACACACATTATTTCCCCAGCACTTCAAATGTTATTTTTAATGTGATGACTACAAACATTTGTTCATCCTTCAGAGATTGTCCTCATTGTAAAACCAAACGTTTAAAAATGTAGGAAATTCAACATTTGATAGTAAACACATATTTAAAAATAAAAAAGACAATAATTACCACTTTAACCAGCAGGTGGCGGCAAGGTAACATTTATTTGCGCATATATCAGCCATTTCATCTAATCATTTTTTACTTCGTTTTTGACTAAATATTAAAGGTCCCGTTTTTCGTGTTTTTTTGAAGCTTTGATTGTGTTTATAGTGTGCAATATAACGTGTTCATGTTTCGCGTGTAAAAAAACACAGTATTTTTCACATAATTTACTTATCTGTATACCGCAACTCTTGTGTATTCCTGTGGGCGGAGGTTAATAAAAACGTCATTAAAGAAGGAAGTAGAGGGATATAGTCCAAACTGGCCGTTCGATGTAGGCGACTTCTGTTAAATAAAATATCTTGCTTGGCATTGAACTTTGAGCTTTAAAATTTTACAGATTTTATTTATACTCTAACAACAACATTACACACTAACTAAAGTTTGAAACATGGGATCACGAAGAACGGGACCTTTAAACATTATAAAATAACTAGGTTTAAAAATACACTTTGTCAGTGTGAAGTATGAAGTACTCAGAAAATCTCATGAAAAACAATAACTTTTCTTGTGAATGAATGACCTTTATAATCACAGCAGCTGTCAGTCAGTGCACACGTCAATGATTTCAACACAGTTGTGAAAATACACATTTTATTCAATTAATCTAAACTTAAGTGCACAATAAATATTTAATTTTTTAAGCTTTTTTTCACATAATAGTGTTAAAACTGATAGTCGAATTGAGGACAAACGCTGAGGTACAAACCCGATTCCAAAAAAGTTGGGACACTGTACAAATTGTGAATAAAAAAGGAATGCAATAATTTAAAAATCTCATAAACTTATATTTTATTCACAATAGAATATAGATAACATAACAAATGTTGAAAATGAGACATTTTGAAATGTCATGCCAAATATTGGCTCATTTTGGATTTCACGAGAGCTACACATTCCAAAAAAGTTGGGACAGGTAGCAATAAGAGGCCGGAAAAGTTAAATGCACATATAAGTAACGGCTGGAGGACCAATTTGCAACTTATTAGGTCAATTGGCAACATGATTGGGTATAAAAAGAGCCTCTCAGAGTGGCAGTGTCTCTCAGAAGTCAAGATGGGCAGAGGATCACCAATTCCCCCAATGCTGCGGCCAACAATAGTGGAGCAATATCAGAAAGGAGTTTCTCAGAGAAAAATTGCAAAGAGTTTGAAGTTATCATCTACAGTGCATAATATCATCCAAAGATTCAGAGAATCTGGAACAATCTCCGTGCGTAAGGGTCAAGGCCGGAAAACCATACTGGATACCTGTGATCTTCGGGCCCTTAGATGGCACTGCATCACATACAGGAATGCTACTGTAATGGAAATCACAACATGGGATCAGGAATACTTTCAGAAAACACTGTCAGTGAACACAATCCACCGTGCCATTCGCCGTTGCCGGCTAAATCTCTATAGGTCAAAAAAGAAGCCATATCTAAACAGGATCCAAAAGCGCAGGTGTTTTCTCTTGCCAAGGCTCATTTAAAATGGACTGTGGCAAAGTGGAAAACTGTTCTGTGGTCAGACGAATCAAAATTTGAAGTTCTTTTTGGAAAACTGGGACAAAAAAGTCATCCGGACTAAAGAGGACAGGGACAACCCAAGTTATTATCAGCGCTCAGTTCAGAAGCCTGCATCTCTGATGGTATGGGGTCGCATGAGTGCGTGTGTAATGGGCAGCTTACACATCTGGAAAGGCACCATCAATGCTGAAAGGTATATCCAAGTTCTAGAACAACATATGCTCCCATCCGGATGTTGTCTCTTTCAGGGAAGACCTTGCATTTTCCAACATGACAATGCCAGACCACATACTGCATCAATTACAACATCATGGCTGCGTAGAAGAAGGATCCGGGTACTGAAATGGCCAGCCTGCAGTCCAGATCTTTCACCCATAGAAAACATTTGGTACATCATAAAGAGGAAGATGCGACAAAGAAGACCTAAGACAGTCGAGCAACTAGAAGCCTATATTAGACAAGAATGGGACAACATTTCTATTCCTAAACTTGAGCAACTTGTCTCTTCAGTCCCCAGACGTTTGCAGACTGTTATAAAAAGAAGAGGGGATGCCACACAGTGGTAAACATGGCCTTGTCCCAACTTTTTTGAGATGTGTTGATGCCATGAATTTTAAAATCAACTTATTCCCTTAAAATGATAAATTTTCTCAGTTTAAACATTTGATATGTCATCTATGTTGTATTCTGAATAAAATATTGAAATTTGAAACTTCCACATCATTGCATTCTGTTTTTATTCACAATTTGTACAGTGTTCCAACTTTTTTGGAATCGGGTTTGTAAATAAAATAAAAAAGTGTGACTGTGATTACCTCAACACCGCGGTAGGCGTCTCATTATACTGTGGTAATGTGTTTATTGTCACAGCCCTATCTTGATGTGAGTTTAATCTCTGATAGACTGTTTGTTCTGCAGTGTTTGGAGCTGATGGAGATGGAGTGGAGAGAGAGTCAGCGATGAAGGGAGATTCTGTCACTCTAGACACTGATTTTAGAGAGAAATTTAATCATATAAAGTGGAGGTTTGGGGATTCAGACTCAATCATTGCTGAAACTGATAGAAATAAGATCTCATATACTGATGATGAGAGATTCAGAGACAGACTGAAGCTGAATAATCAGACTGGATCTCTGACCATCAACAACATGAGAATCACAGACACTGGATTTTATCATCTACAGATCGATCACAGCGCTGGGACCTCAAATAAGACATTCAGTGTTACTGTCTATGGTGAGAATGCTTTTTTTTATTTGAGAAATTTTTATATTTATTTTGTTTTAGGAATTAAACCAAGATTAAATGTGCAACAAGCAAATATTCATTATTTATGGACCCTTTCCTTATTTTTTAGAAGTAGTAAATGGATAATATATTGGGTTCCCATTTGCTCTAATAGCAAAAGAACAAAATCAGGACTTCGGATTGAAAAACGTTAATGTAAACACCTTAATCGATCCAATTGAGCTAACTTGATCTGAATGAAATTTCGATTGGAATGGATGGTTTATTCCTTTTCTAATCTGATCCAACAGCAAAAAAATGACCATGTAAACGCTGGAATCCGACTACTTTCTCAATCATATTCAGAAGTCTCTGGGGCACATGCGCAGTGCAATGTTGACACCCATTACGCAGTGCGCAAGCTCACATTCTCTCGCATATTCTCTCAAGAGACATTTTGCAAAATCTCTGGGTCATACAGGGTCGTGCTGACAGTGGGTGATGCACTGCTCCCTCACTCTCAGCCACACCCTCTTTCGCTACCGGCAGGGCTTTGGTGGTTTGGGGACGCACATACTCCCCATGCCTCCCTGCCCCGTCCCCCAGGGAAAATCCCACTCGCTGCCTCTAGTGCGGGACGCTCAGCCTCCCGGGTTGGGCTTCAGTGCTCTACCCTGCCCCCTAGCAGGTACTTCTGCTGTCAAGATGGTGCCACTCGGAGCTTGGGGGCCTGGCTACGGCTCCCCAACCCGTCCCCTTGGCTCATTCGAACAGTCAGATTCAACTATGCGATTCAGTTCGCCAGGCGTCCTCCCAGATTCAGCCGCGTCCTGTACACCTTGGTGGCAGGCAAGAACACCCCTGTCCTGCGGGGAGAAATTGCGGCCCTGCTGGAGAAGGACGCAATAGAGCCTGTCCCTCCAGCCAAGATGAAGTCAGGGATCTGCGTTACTAGATTCAGGCCCTTCACCAGCTCTCATTCAGGATGCATACTTCCATGTCCAATGAATTGCTCATCTTGGCTGTCTCCAGATCAGTTGTGCAAACACAGGTACTTGGTGCTTAGGCACCTAAGCAAACTATCCCCCATGCAGAGTATCTCTTTTCTCGGTGTGGAGCTGGAATCGGTCAGCATGACGGCACATCTCACCAATGAGTGCGCGCAATCAGTGCTGAACGGCCTGAATTCTTTCTCGCAGAAAACAGCTGAAACAATTTCAGAGGCTCCTGGGGCATATGGCATCCGCAGCCGCGGTCACACCGCTTGGATTGCTTTATATGAGACCGCTTGAGCACTGGCAACAGATGCCTCCACCACTGGCTGGGGTGCAACGGGCATGCTGCATTGGGCTCCCGGACAGGACCTCAACTGCAGTGGCATATCAGTTGCCTTGAGTTGCTGGCACGGATGCACTGGCACACAGCTGGCCCCGGGGCCTACACAAATATGCATTTCCCCCAGTGAGCCTTCTCGCACAGACTCTGTGCAAGGTCAGGGAGGACGAAGAGCAGGTCTTGCTAGTTGTGCCTTACTGGCGCAACCGAGCCTGGTTCCCAGAGCTGATGCTCCTCGCGACAGCCCCTCCCTGGTGGATTCCCCTGAGCAACGATCTGCTTTCTCAGGGATGGGGTACCATATGGCACCCACGTCCTGACCTATGGAACCTCCACGTGTGGTCTCTAAATGGGACGCCGAGGACTTAAGTAGCCTACCGCCAGTGGTAGTTGACACTATCACTTCGGCCAGAGCCCCCTCCATGAGGTGTGCTTATGGCATGAAGTGGAGTCTGTTCACTGAGTGGTGTTCTTTCCACCAGGAAGACCCCCAGAAATACCCGATCAGTTTTGTGCTTTCCTTCCTTCAAGTTGGCTTGGAGCAGAGGCTGTCCACCTCAACCTTGAAGGTTTATGTGGATCATCAGTTTCTTGAGAGACACCAGGGGGTTAAATCCTCCTAGGCCTCGCCTTGTTCCCTCCCTTGCGGGCCTACAGGCAGCTCGATTCAAACCTCTTGAGTCAGTCGAGCTTCAACATCTGTCTCTCAAGACAGTGCTCCTGACTGCACTTGCTTCCTTTAAGAGTTTCAGGGACCTACAAGCATTTTCGGTCAGCGAATCATGGCTATAATTTCAACCAGCTTTGTCTCATTATCCTGAGACCCCAGCCTGGATATGTGCCCAAGGTTCCCACCACTCCCTTCCGGTACCAGGTGGTGAACTTGGTGAACAAGTGCTGCCCCTGGAGGAGGCAGACCCAGCCCGAGCATTGCTGTGTCCCGTTTGTGCTCTGCGCGTCTACGTGGACTGCACACAGACCTTCAGAAGTTCTTTGTCTGCTTTGGAGGTCAGCAGAAGGGAAAGGCTGTCTCCAAACAGAGGTTGGCCCACTGGATAGTGGATGCCATCACCTTGGCATACCAGTCCCAAGGCGAGCCCTGCACCCCGAGTGGAGTGAGCAGATTTTTACTTTTTTTTTTTTTTATTGTTTGCTTGGGGTGTTGGTGCACGGTGCCTCTATGGTGGACATTTGCAGAGCTGCGGGCTGGGCGACACCGAACCCTGCATCCCTGGCATTTTGGTCAATTTGGAATTGAGTCCCGAAGCACTCTTGATTATCCCCTGAGTAACGCCCTGTCCACTCTATCCCGCTGGTTTGGAGAACTTCCTTGGGCTTACTCCGGATGCTGGAAGGTTACAACATCTGTGGTAGCACTTGCATTGGTTCCCAGAGCGTCTGCTTCCCCAACACTCGTAACGTGGTTCAGTTCGCTATGCCGTTTTCCATTGGGACCCCATTATGTCAGTATCGACGTTCCCTGAAGGAGGAATGGAGACGTTATGTCCCCTTGCCATAGCCCCGAGTCACTGCTGAACGGCCGGGGTACCTATTTCAGCTCCTCAGCAAAATATGAATGGAAGTGAGAATGCCGGTCTTATTTATACCCGGATGCTGGGGGTGTGGCCCAGAATGTAAATCTCACTGGCCAATTCCCATTGGCTCGTTTTGTACCACTTGGAGGGGATTGGGTTCCCAGGCGAGACCCCATTATGTCAGTATCGACATAATGTCTCCTTCAGGGAACGGAGGTTACAATAGTAACTTATACGTTCTGAATGTAAGTCAAAATGAGTTTATCAAACATGATTATGGTCTGAGTAACATCTGTACAGTAACATCAGCAGCAGTGTTTATGAATGTAATCTCTGATTGATCGTTTTTGTTTGTTCTGCAGTGTTTGGTGATGAGGAAGATGGATTGAAGAGAGAGTCAGTGATGGAGGGAGATTCTGTCACTCTAGACACTGGTTTAAGAGAGGAATTTAATCTAATAAAGTGGAGGTTTGGAGATTTAGCCTCAATCATTGCTGAAATTGATAGAAATAAGATCTCATATACTAATGATGAGAGATTCAGAGACAGACTGAACCTGAATCATCTGACTGGGTCTCTGACCATCAACAACACGAGAATCACAGACTCTGGACTTTATCATCTATGGATCCATCACAGCGCTGGGACCTCAACTGTGACATTCATTGTTGATGTATATGGTGAGGACACTTTTTTACTTTTCAGAATAAATAGTTTTAAATGTGTTTTTGTTTTATAAATTAAACTGAATTAAACTGAGTTTTAAAGTGCATCAAATACAGTTATAATGTGTTCATTGTTCTGTATATAATCACAACTGTGATTGGACCGCAGGTGATCACATGACTGATATTCAGAACAAGTGAATTTTATACCAAAATACTATAAAAAATGAACAGTGATTGACTTACATTTGATTTCACACACATTATGAGCAGATATTTTTAGTTTCATGCCACCAGTAGTTATAACTCCAAAACAAGTCAAAGCAGAATCAGTCGTTCTGTAGAATAAGGAAATGAAATTGAACATAAACAGGTTTATGATAAACGTTCCTGTGCTGTTATATGAAATAAGATCCTCGTGGCCAATCAGAGTAGTTTATGATAGATATTCATTGCTACTGTAAGTATTTTAAAGTAATGATTGTTTATCAGATGTCTGTGGAAACTAATGACTGTTTGCCTTTAACTGTTTCAGATCCAGCTCTGTCTCCAGGTGATGTAACAGGAATAGTTGTTGTCGTTCTGCTGGTGTTATCTGCTGCTGCAGTTTCTGCTGTTTTATACTATCACCATAAGATCTCTGAACTAGAAAGGCAAAACCGTGAGTATTACCGCTGATACAGCAAGAGAAAAATAATGAGCTTTATTGTGCTGAAGTGGATCATGGTCAAAATTACTTCAGATTTTCTTCTCATTCTGACGTCTGAACAGCAACTGAACCTCTTAAATACCAGATACAACATGCTGCTACAGCCTTAAATATCTATGGGTACACATGCGTCACGTGACAAATCATACATCATCAAATACCTCCATTTTTACAGTCCACAACGTGAAAACTGTGTTTTAAACACTTAAGTCATCTCATGATACAGAAAAATAAAGTTTTCACTTTGTTCTCCTGCTTCATTTTACTGATAAAATACACCATTAAAAATTTCATGTTTTGCTGCAAGACAGCAGTTACATGAATATAAAATGAAGATTGTACAAGCTAACATTTATTTTCAAAAGCAAGTGATCAACAGGCACTCCATGTGTCGCATGCATCATCAAATAACTAAATTTTTACAGCCCAAGCAACAGCTTGAAAACTGTTTTCAAATGTATTCACTTTGGAGAGCAAGAACATCTTCAGAAAGCTCAGTTTTCTCGGTACAGAGAGAAAAAGATGTAGTCAATTTAATCATGACTTAATCAGACTTAAAGTCTGAGTGTATATAAAATAAGGACTCTACATGACACACTTTTAAAATGAAAAACATTAAGTTTTTTATGCAATTCGACGGTGCATGGGTGCAAATTTTTAAAAGTTTTCTCACAATTGTGAGTTTTTTCTCATAATTGTGAGTTTGTATCATCATTCTGACTTTTTTTTTTTTGAAATTCTTACTTTTTTCTTAATTGAGAGATATAAACTATATTATAAAGATAATAATATGTATGATATAATGTATGCAAAATATATATAAAAATATAAATAATGTAAGATATAAAGAAATTAACAATTGCAAGACATAAAAATGAGAATTGCATGATAAAAGCTTATAATTCTGACTTTTTTTCTTGCATTTGCGAGCTTATATCATGCAATTCTGACATTTTTCTTGCAATTCAGATTTTTTTTTTCTCCAAACTTTGAGATATAAACTTGCAATTGTAAATAACTTGCAGTTATAAGGTCCAATTCTGAGGAAAAAAAGTTATGGGTTCATAAGATGCAGTTGTGACTTTATATCACGCAATTCTGACTTTAGAACTCGCAATTGTGAGAAATAAAATTCAACTGTGTGTTTAAATTACGCAATTCTGAGAAAAAAGTCAGAATTGTGAGATAAACTTATAACTCATCTAGCTATCACATGTAGCTCAAACTAACACTGTTCTCTTTCTATATGCTAATATTTTGTATGACCTCTTTGATTTTTTTAAGAACAGCATCAATTCTTCTAGGACCTCCACATCTTCTCTATGATTATTCCTGTATTTTCCTTTCAGGTTCCACAGGAAAAAATGCAAATGAATCGGAGACTTCAGAGATTCCGCTGTTGAGTAAAGAAGATCCGGATAGAGCAAGAGTTCAGCCCACAACTTAGTGCATCATGAAAACATTTAGTTAATGGTGCTATGGAGCCATGTGCTTTTTAAACTGTTTTAATAGGTTTAGCATAAAAAATATGCTAATTTGTCTAGAAACACCAGAGACCAGAAATGTAAAGCATCCAATGGATTGCATACAATGGTGTCAATGCAGGCAGATCAGAAACATTGTTGAATATCAAGTGTCCACAACTAAGCAAGCCACAGGCGAAAGCGGCAAGGAACTTCAACAGGTGACCAACAGGTGACAAAAATGGAGAAACAAAACCCTTGGGGGAAACCAGGCTCAGTCAGGGGACCAGCGAACAGTGCGCGATTATGATTCAGGCAGCATTACAGGTCATAAGTCCGACTGGGATCGCAACAGTCAAAATATTTAATCCAGTTCCAGTTCTAGTTGAAGATCATATTCATGGTTTGTTGGGAATCTGTGGCACTGGCTGTTGTGTCGTGAGATACGGCCCAGATCCGGCTGATAACGGTAAACCTCGGGATAAACAGAGAGACTAATATTAGCATAGATGCTATTCTACTTCTGATGTAACGAGTACATCTGGTGTTATAGGTTCCAGCTGACCTAATTTATGCAGCCTAACAATCCTTTAACGTATGTGAAAACACAAATTGATAATGTGTTATGTGTATGCCAGGTTAAGGAGATGCATTTTTTAATCTAGATTTAAACTGACAGAGTATGTCTGCATCCGAACAATGCTAGGACGATTGTTCCAGAGTTTAGGTGCTAAAAAGGAAAAGGATCTAAGGATCTATCTAAGAGCAAATCATTAGTAACTCTAATGAGAGCAGTCTCAGTACTATAGTAGGGTCTAAATCCTGACTAGAAATCCTCACAGATACCATTTCTTTCCAAGAAGGAACGTAGTTGCGATGATACTGCCTTTTCTAGTATTTTTGACAGAAAAGTAAGATTTGAGATCGGCCTGTAATTGACTAATTCTCTAGGATCAAGTTGTGTTTTTTTAATAAGAGGTTTAATAATAGCCAGCTTAAAACTTTTTGGTATGTATCCTAGTGATAAAGATGAATTAACAATATTAAGAAGAGGATCTATGACCTCTGGAAGCATCTCTTTCAATAGCTTAGTCAGTATTGGGTCTAACATACATGTTGATTTTGATGATTTAATAAATTTAGACAATTCTTCCTCTCCTAAAGCAGCGAATGAATAGAATTTTTCCTCAGGGACACTACAGTGCACTGTCTGACACGATACTGTAGTAGATGGTTGCATGGTTATAATTTTCTATTGTCAATCTTGCAAGTAAAGAAGTTCATAAAGTCATTACTGCTGTGCTCTTTGAAACATTAGAAGTTGAAGCTTTATTTCAGGTTAATTTAGCCACTGTATCAAATAAATACTTGTGTTTGTTTGCTTCTAAGAGATTTGGAAAATAAGTAGATCTAGCAGTTTTAAGGCCTTTCTGTAGGCAAAACTGCTTTCTTTCCACGAACTGCGAAACACTTCTAGTTTCGTTTTCTTCCAGCTGCACTCCATTTTTCTGGCTGCTCTCTTAAAGGCCCGAGTGTGCTCGTTGTACCACGGTGTTGAACTAATTTCTTTAATCTTCTTTAAGCACAAAGCAACTGAGTCTAGTGTGCTGGAAAAGAGAGAGTCAGTAGTTTCTGTTGCAACATTGAGGTCTTCTAAGCTGTCTGGTATGCTAAGGCGATGATCAGAAAGATTATTTATATAGCAATCTATAGTGGTAGAAGTGATAGTTCTACCATATTTGTGGCAGGGAGACGGTTTTGCAGCCTTGACTAAATGTAGTATACACAAGACTAGATAATGATCATGTCATCGCTCTGTTGCAGAATTTCAACGGCATCGATATCGATTCCATGTGACAATATTAGATCTAAAGTATGATTACGACACTGAGTGGGTCCTGACACGTGTTGTCTAACACCAATAGAGTTTAAAATGTCTGTAAATGCCAATCCCAATGCGTCTTTATCATTATCTACATGGATATTAAAATCACCACCAACAAGGACTTTATCTGTATGGTACCCTGGTGGACTGTATACAGTAGCCAGCACAAATATCAAATGGTATTTGTTACTTACATTACAGAACGTTACATAAAGCACCATCACTTCATGTGACTTCCACATTCAGGAAAAAGGTCTATATGAATTAATTACGCTTAAATATGTTATTCAAACCAGAGAAAGTCTTTATCACTGTATTACAGACTTGAGTCTGAGTCAAGTCTGGATTCTATTGTCATGAATCCGAGTCGAATCTCATTTAAAACAAAGTTCTCATATTCAAATCCTATTTTTATCTTAGTTGTATTATATAGACAGCCTTATATTGATCAGCCCACCTCTGATTCATCAAACATGTGTTCAGTCATTTTTTTTGCTTGGTTCTCTGTACAAAAAAAATAAAATAAATTACAAAATCAGCTCTTTATTTTTCAACCCTGTCACAAGATCCTTCAGAAATCATTCTAATATTCTTATTTGCTGCTCAAGAAACATTTATTGTATACAATAGTACAAAATATTTGTGTATAATATTTTTTTTCAGGATATTTTGATGAATAGAAAGTTCAAAAGAACAGTGTTTATTTAAAATAGAATCTTTTGTAACATTATAAATGTCTTTACTGTCACTTTTGATCAATTTAATGCATCCTTGCTGAATAAAATTATTAATTCCATTAATTTAACAGGCTAATAGATCAAGAGTGTTATGGTGTGTGTATGATGATTGATTTTTGACCCTTTGACCTACATTAATTATTTCAACGATCACATGACTGAACAATAATGAAGTTAATGCTTGTATTGTTGCAGTTTCATATCAGAAATTTCTGTATATATTTTCTTTATATTATTGGCTGACCCAAACCAAACCGTTATAGAAGTGCACAGAATTAATTAATGTACATACTGTATTTATTTTATTTTATTTTTTTATGTGCATTTCTACACTTTTCTAAATTAAGCTTCAGTTACCTCTTTTATTTTTTTAACCTTATCTTAAAAATAAATAAAATATTTAATATTTTTCTTATCTTTACCTTCACTGAATCTGAGAGTGAAAAGAGTCGATGTAAACAACAGATGGCAGTAATGCTTTACTAAATTTTCAGATCCAGTGTGAAGAAGAAGAAGAATCTGCCTTCAGGATTTGGTCAATCGGATGGGTGTGGCTCAGTAATTAATAGAGAAATCAGATTTAGTTGGAATCTACAACAATATGTGTTGGTAATAATCTGTGGTAAGTGTGTGATTTCTGTTGACTTTGAGCACTTTTGCATTTGCTGTTTTGTTCACTTAAAGTTTTTAAAGACACAGACGCTTTTTAAGCACATGTAACAGCACATTCAGTTCAAACACCTTCATTCAAAGCAGCATTTTAAAATCTGACAGACAGTCGGAGCAGTTGTTCACTTGTTCACTCATTCTGTAACTGCTGTATAGACCATGTCAGTTTAGTGACTATATCAGCAAGAGTCAACAACAACTGGAGAAATATCATATTCACACATGGAAATATCATCCTAAAATAAGTATTTCAGTGATTTAGAAAACAAAATAAAAACACTGAACCATGTTTCTCTGTCAAAATATCTATAATGTTTTTGTCTGTTAGCTCTTTTGTCTTGATTCTTGATGTGAGTTTAATCTCTGATTGGCTGTTTGTGTTTGTTCAGGTACCATGAAGCTGGATTCGCTGGCTAGCCGGGTAAATTTCAGATTCGTTTGCGCCAATCCTGGGTTTTCGGTACCATGACAGTGTCTTGGCTTTTAGCGGTGTTCATCACCATAGTAACTCCGAAATTGGACCAATCAGATGTGAGCAAAGTGATAGTGACACATCCAACACGTTAAAGTCCCGCCCCCAGTTTGACTATATAGTAAAAAACAAACATTTAAAGATGAAATTGTCTGGATTTAATGATAATTACAATTATTTTTATGATTTATATAATTAGTATATGATCTATATTATTATTAATACATTACACACAAACAATTTTAGTTTAACAGTTATTATTAAGCATTTAGTTTAAATTAATGTTAATATATACAGATCATATGTACTATAAATAAGCTGTTGATAGAGAAAGTTGATGATCAGCATCATGGTACCAACAAAGCCGGATTGGACTGGTTTGGTTTTCTCAACTCGAAACTCATCCTATAACCCTGAGTTTGTTCAACTACCATCATGTTACAGTTCCTAGGAGTGTTTGGATATGATGTGGAGAGAGTGTCAGTGATGGAGGGAGATTCTGTCACTCTAGACACTGGTTTCAGAGAGGAATCTGATCTAATAACGTGGAGGTTTGGAGATTCATACTCAATCATTGCTGAATCTAATGGATATAAGATCTCATATCCTGATGAGAGATTCAGAAACAGAATGAAGCTGAATCATCTGACTGGATCTCTGACCTTCAACAACATGAGAATCTCAGACACTGGAGTTTATCATCTAGAGATCAATGGGACCTCAAATAAGACATTTGTTGTTAATGTCCATGGTAAGAATATTTTTTTCATTAGAGATTTTCATATTTGTTTTGTTTTAGGAAATAAACCAGATTCAATGTTCAACAAGCAAATATTCATTATTCCAAAGAGGAAAAACACATTGAGAGCTTGATTATAAAGACTTTCTGTCATTCCTCAGAATTCATCACAGTAAAGCTGCTTTTAATCATTTATATTGTATAAATCACTATAAAGATAAATTGATTTGACTAAAATAAGATCATATCAGATCTCATATTACTTTGACTGTTCTGCATGTGAGTTTATCAGAGTAGATTATGATCAGAGTAACATCTGTACAGTAACATCAGCAGCAGTGTTTCTGAGTTTAATCTCGGATTGATGTTTGTGTTTGTTCTGCAGTGTTTGGAGCTGATGAAGATGGAGTGAAGAGAGAGTCAGTGTCAGTGAAGGAGGGAGATTCTGTCACTCTAGGCCCTCGTTTAAGAGAGAAATTTAAACGAATGCAGTGGTGGTTTGGAGATTCATTCTCAATCATTGCTAAAATTTATGGAAATAAGATCTCATATGGTAAACATGATAGATTCAGAGACAGACTGGAGCTGAATCATCAGACTGGATCTCTGACCATCAAGAACACGAGAATCACAGACTCTGGAGTTTATGAACTACGGCTCGATCACAGCACTGGAGCCTCAAGTGCGACATTCATTGTTATTGTCTGTGGTGAGAATACTTTTTACTTTTTAGAATAAATAGTTTTAAATGTGTTTTTGTTTTATAAATTAAACTGAATTAAACAGAGTGTTAAAGTGCAGCAAATACAGTTATAATGTGTTCATCAGTCTTACAGTGTACAGCCTGGATACAATAGCAACCACATAGCAACACCATGGCAACCACCCCGAGTACCCTAGTAACCGCATAGCAACACCCTAGCAACCACCCGAGTACCCTAGCAACCGCATAGCAACACCCTAGCAACCACCCCGAGTACCCTAGCAACCGCATAGCAACACCTTAGCAACCACCCGAGTACCCTAGCAACCCCATAGCAACACCCTAGCAACCACCCCGAGTACCCTAGCAACCGCATAGATAAACCTTAGCAACCACCCCGATTACCCTAGCAACACCCTTGCAACCACCCCGAGTACCCTAGCAACCGCATAGCAACACCCTAGCAACCACCCCGAGTACCCAAGCAACCGCATAGCAACACCTTAGCAACCACCCTAGCACCCGAGTACCCTAGCAACCGCATAGCAACACCCTAGCAACCACCCCGAGTACCCTAGCAACCGCATAGCAACACCTTAGCAACCACCCCGAGTACCCTAGCAACCGCATAGCAACCACCCCGAGTACCCTAGCAACCGCATAGCAACACCCTAGCAACCACCCCGAGTACCCTAGCAACCGCATAGCAACACCCTAGCAACCACCCCGAGTACCCTAGCAACCGCATAGCAACACCCTAGTAACCACCCCGAGTACCCTAGCAACCGCATAGCAACACCTTAGCAACCACCCCGAGTACCCTAGCAACTGCATAGCAACACCATAGCAACCAAACAGAGTGCCCTAGCAACCATTTTGCAAAATCTATATCTCTGCATCAGAACATCATACAGACATGGGGGTTGGTTTATATTGTCAAGCAGCCTTTGGAGTATCATCATTGGTAGCTGGCAAGTCACTCCCTAGCAACCAAACAGTACCCTAGTAACCATTTTGCAAAATCTGTATCTCTGCATCAGAACATCGTCCAGACATGGGGGTTGGTTTATATTGTCAAGCAGCCTTTCGAGTATCATCACTGGTAGCTGCCAAGCCACTCCCTAGGAACCAAACAGAGTACCCTAGCAACAGTTTTGCAAAATCTATATCTCTGCATCAGTACATCGTAGAGACATGGCGGTTGGCTCTTTTGACTCATGCTAGCAATCTGGACTTCCAACATGCTAGCAGTGAATATCTACATGCTAATAGTGATTAGCTAAGTGCTAAAGTGGGCTAAGAACATGCTAATAACTCTATAAAAACTCCATAGTATCCATCTGTGACAACTACCAATCTATCTATCTATCTAATAAAACTTAAACTTTCAAACTTCAAACTTTTAAAACTTCTTCAAACTTTCTGGCTATGCTTTTTCAAGCCAACTTAAAGTTTGTCCTCAAAATTTTTTATCTAGTTAGACATGAAACAGTATGTAAATTTCTTAAATCACAATTATCAATGTTATCACAGTATTGTTAAAATGTGCTGGAATTCTTCAAAAAGTACTGACATGTAAATAATTTCACCAAGTTTTACATTTAAAATAAACAAACAACAAATAAAAGTACATCCTATTTGTAAAAAACACTAAAAACATCCTGATTTACAAATGACAACATGACTGACAACTATTATCTAATAACATACAAAACGTTCAAATAAAACTTTGAAAAACATTTCATAAAACGGTAAACCTTACATTTAAAGGTGCAGCATGTAAGATTTCTGTCCGCTAGAGGTCTATTCAAAACAAAGGCGTAGCTTGATGACAGCAAGTTTGAGCGCGGAATCCTGGGACATGTGATCTCCACCTCAACAGACGGTGCAAAAGAATAGGGATTGGACTCGGGAAGAAATCATGTTCATGGATGTGATTATTAACGTTACTGTAGTGTGAAGCAGAGCAGGAGCGAGTGTTGTGGAGCTGAACGAGGAGCTGGAGTGATTGATCAACACGCCTCACGAGCAGCGGGACTTTTATTATGACACAGTCGCTGGCGCCGCTTCCGCTTTTCCGGTCATGAGTATGAGGTAACACAGCTCTGTTTATCATATTAGATACATTTGAGAGTGTTGAAAATTATGTTATAACGTTACTCTGTGCGTTCGCCCGGCGGCTGCTGTGAGACACTGTTACACACTGCAGTAAGATAGATCCATTTTACAATATCAGATTAAATGCTGGATGATTGTGTTGATAAATGACATGCAATTCATTTTAAAACATATTGTATGATGGAGAAAATGCTGTAGTGATGTTAATAAAAATAAAGCTGCATCTGATTATGCTATGTTAGCTACTTCACTAAATAGTGTTTTTCTCTGAGGCATGGTAAAGCACGGTACTCGCAAAAAATCAAACAATAAGCCTAAACGTGTTGAGCTATATAACAACAATTAGTTGTTAAAATGTTTAGTTGTTCATGCAAATACTGTCTGTTTTTTGGCCAGAGAAAAACTAAATCTGACACTGGGTGGCGCTCATGGAAACGCAGAAATAGAGCCGTTTCTTGTAACGTGAACCTCCGTAATTCAAACAAAGAAGCACTGCGATTATAAACACTACAGGCAATACATGGAGTGAAGATGAAAACAAAATGCCATCGAAACTTTTCTGAAGACAGACAGAACCTTCAGAGGTACATTCATATAATTAATTCATATAATTTCATATAATTTCTCTTATCACACTTTTAAAACCTCTCAGCTTTCTGCCATGTTCTCACGCAGAACGAAACCGCTCTGTGCGCATGCATGAGACTGTAGCTTAATAATGCTGGACAGTATTTATTTATCACGAGTTGTTCAAATCGCGGTAATCGAATACAGTTTTAATAATAATTAAAAAATGAAAGAATAATACTAAACGTGGGGAAATTTAATAATAATTTATCATGAAACCGGTAATCATTTCATACCTATTGGTAATTGTAGCACCGTAGTTTATTTCAAGTACCTCTTCAGCTGTGACATTAGTGTCTGGTTACGCCACCGTGTAATTACCGTAATATTGAGATGACAACACGTGAGGTTATATTCGGGAGCTCTTCCCATCCTTGGACTGGGAATTATGCGTTTCTATGGCACATATCTTACAAACTGTAATTACAAGCTCAATGAGGACGTGAACGCTTTTTACGAGGCAGAATCTCGTAGTTACTGTAATTACGATATGGCGAAAACGTAGCTTTAAACACGCCGCTGTCTTTAGTTCTGTTTACTTCCACCTACTTGATCATAGAAAATGAATTATGCATTTCACCAACTTGTTTCCCTTTTCATATAAAAACAAAGTGTTTTTACACAGAAGTTTAACAACTCAGCAGACAAGGCTTCATTTCTCACTTTGATAAAAGCAGAAATGTGTTGATGATGTCACTGATTGACACTGGTGGGCGTGTCTAATCTCATTAAAGGGAGCTCGTCTGATGGCTCTCTCCATTCACATTGTCTTTCAACAGCAGGTCTATTTCAGTCACTGAATCATTCACGGTGTTTCCTGAGGATTCTGAAAGAAAATAGAGACAGAAATTTAAAAGAGATAAAGAGAAGAAACAGTTTTGCTATAAAATATTTTTGCAATATGAATCTCAAGAGATGTTTTTCCTTAAAAAAACAACAGAGAAAGTAGATAGAGGAGACGATTATCAGTTAATGAAAATTTAAATCTGAGTCTGTTCCTCACAAAAAATGATCTTAAGGCTTCTGGATTGATCAATTACTAAACTCTTAGGATGTTTTTTTTTTCAGTTTTAGAGATTGACAGACATGCTCACAGAATGTGTGAAAACTGTTGGGATTTATTTTGCTGTAATGACATTTTTCCTAATGTAACACATATAAAACACATTCTGAAAAATTATTCTTATTCTTTTAAATATATAATAAGAAGAAACTCATAATATAAACAGCAATGATTATTATCTGACCAATTAAATGCAGAGAAACAACTGCAATTAAAGCTGCAAGCAGCGATGAAAGGGCCCTCGCACCCGGGCTCACCGCCACCTGTTGGCCTCAGGAAAACAGTGAAAAGTGGGCGACATGCATGTAAGCGAGTAAATACAGGAGAATTATGGCAAAATCATGTAAAAGTGCCACACTTCCTGCTGCCAACAGGTGGCGCTATAGCTAACTGAATATTGTCATATAGATGTCTTTAGGCCAGGACTCTTATCACACATGTGAAGTTTGGTGCAGATCAGACATAATATGCCTGAGTTACAACAGCTTCCTCTTTCATGGCGAAACATCAGACTTTGTCAGTCCGCCACGGACACGCCCTTCAACAAAAACTCAAGATCTTTGCAATTTAACATCTCAAAGGCCTTAAGATTAGACTGGCCATATATGATGTGCTTCTGGTTTAATCTCTATGAGGAGTTAATCACAGTGTAAAACATGTCATTTCCTGTTGCCCCCAGGTGGCGCTATGACTGTAACTGAATATTGTCATATAGATGTCTTCAGGTCAGGACTCTAATAAAACATGTGAAGTTTGGGGCAGATAAGACATTGTATGCCCGAGTTACAACAACTTCCTGTTTCATGGCGAAACATCAAACTTTGTCATGCCGCCACGGACACGCCCTTCAGCGAAAACTCTAGATCTCCGCAATTTAATGTCTCAAAGGCCTTTAGATTAGACTGACCAAATATGATGTTGATCTGATTAAAGCTCTAGGAGGAGTTTGTTAAAGTACAACGTCTGGAAATGGCAAAAACTGCACAAATTTTGCAAAGAAAATTCTAAATATCTGACTTCCTGTTGGTTTTCAGATTTCACTCCAAGAGACTTTTTTGTAGGTATAGGGCTGTTAGATGTTTGTACCAAATTTCATACCTGTACATGAAACGTAGTGTCAGGGGCACTTCGTTGAAATTTTTTAGGTGGCGCTATCGAGCCATTTTGCCACACTTAATTCTGAAACCCATATCAGACGTAAATTTTCACCACTTCTGACGCATCTACAAAGTTTCATGAGTTTTCGAGTATGTTTCGGCCCTCAAAAAAGTGATTCACCTTACATGGCGAAACATCAGATTTGGCGGTCACCACGGACACGCCCTTCAACGAAAACTCAAGATCTTTGCAATTTAACATCTCAAAGGCCTTAAGATTAGACTGGCCATATATGATGTGCTTCTGGTTAAATCTCTATGAGGAGTTAATCACAGTGTAAAACATGTCATTTCCTGTTGCCCCCAGGTGGCGCTATGACTGTAACTGAATATTGTCATATAGATGTCTTCAGGTCAGGACTCTAATAAAACATTGTGAAGTTTGGGGCAGATCAGACATTGTATGCCCGGGTTACAACAACTTCCTGTTTCATGGCAAACCATCGAACTTTGCCAGGCCGCCACGAACACGCCCTTCAGCGAAAACTCTAGATCTTCGCAATTTAACGTCTCAAAGGCCTTTAGATTAGACTGACCAAATATGATGTTGATCTGATTAAAGCTCTAGGAGGAGTTCGTTAAAGTAAAACATGTGGAAATGGCAAAAACTGCCAAAATTTTGTAGAGAAAATTCAAAATATCTCACTTCCTGTTGGGTTTACAAACTTTGCACCCAGGGGCTTTTTTGTAGGTATTGGGCTGTTACATCTGTCTACCGAATTTCATAACTGTACGTGAAACGTAGCACGAAGGGCGCTTAATTGAAATTTTGTAGGTGGCGCTATCGAGCCATTTTGCCACACCTAATTCTGAAACCCATATCAGATGTAAATTTTCACCACATCCGACGCATGTGCAAAGTTTCATGAGTTTTTGAGAACGTTTAGGTCCTCAAAAATGTGATTCATTTTGGAGAATAAGAAGAATTGGCTGAGCAATTCCAATAGGGTCCTCACACCATCGGTGCTCGGGCCCTAAATATTCACTGGACATACAATGGGATTTAAAGGATTGGTTCACTTTCAAATGAAAATTTCCAGATAATTTACTCACCCCCATGATATCCAAGATGTTCATGTCTTTCTTTCTTCATTGGAAAAGAAATGAAGGTTTTTGAGGAAAACATTCCAGGATTTTCTCCATATAGTGGACTTCACTGGGGTTCAACGGGTTGAAGGTCCAAATGTCAGTTTCAGTGCAGCTTCAAAGAGCTCTACATGATCCCAGACGAGGAATAAGAGTCTAATCTAGAGAAACCATCAGACATTTTCTAAAAAAATAAACATTATATACTTTTTAATCACAAATGCTCGTCTTGCACTGCTCTGTGATGCTCCACGCATGACGTAATCATGTTGGAAAGAAGTACCGCAATAGGGTGAAACATCTCATTTTCTCCTCCAACTTCAAAATCGTTTGTAAAGGGCGTTTGACTTAGTCTTTACATGTTCGCTTTGATGTAGGCGGAAGTACCAATCCAGTGTTTACACATGTGATCTTTCCAACATGATCACGTAATGCGTGGCGCATCATAGAGCAGTGCAGGATGAGCATTTGTGGTTAAAAAGTATATCATTTTTATTTTTGTTTAGAAAATGTCAGATGGTTTCTCCAGATAAGACTCTTATTCCTCGTCTGGGATCATGTAGAGCTCTTTGAAGCTGCACTGAAACTGACATTTGGACCTTCAACCCGTTGAACCCCAGTGAAGTCCACTATATGGAGAAAAATCCTGGAATGTTTTCCTCAAAAACCTTAATTTCTTTAAGACTGAAGAAAGAAAGACATGAACATCTTGGATGACATGGAGGAGAGTAAATTATCAGGAAAAATTTATTTGAAAGTGAACTAATCCTTTAATCATCTAAGATCGCCTTTTCAGATTCATGAACTATTTTGGTCATATATATAAATATAAAGCCATTATAGTAATGTTGTTCTACTCACCAGTGATGGTCACATTGAATCTCCTGAATGTGGTCTGTTCCCTGTTGATGATCTGTAGTTTATAATGTCCAGAGTCTGTGGTTCTGATGTTTCTGACCGTCAGAGATCCAGTATTCTCGTCCAGCTCCACTCGGCCTGTGAATCTCTCATCAGTTTGATCTTTGCTTGTAGCATTTGTAACAATGAGACTGTTTTCAGCTCCAAACGTCCAGAGCAACAGAGAACGCGTCTGAATTTCAGCATCATTCTTGAGAAGGACGGGATCTCCCACCGCCACTTCCACTTTCTTTACTTCATGTCACAGCAGCACACAGAAAAACACAAATGGAGAAGACAGAATACATGAAATCAAATGTGTTAAAGATATTCAGAGTTGTATTTTGAAGCAGTAGCAAGAAATCTGCAGTTTTCAGGCCAAGAACTATTCAAAGAACATTGAAGATATTACAATAGCTAATGTAGAAAATATAATGTCAAACTGGGTTAATAGCTATTGTAGTGAATTGACGAGAATAACAATAGGCGTTTTACTTTAATAAAGACATTTTTTGATATTTCTCTGAGTCGAGAATAAAGCTGAAAAAAATAATATCAAAGAAGTCTGATAGATGAGCTATGGAAGAGGATTAGGGCCAAACAGTAATACAGAAATAAAATCATCTCGGTATTAAAGTCATTATAATGCGAGATTAAACTCGTTAAATTTAGAGAGAAAAAGTCAAAATACAATGTTGAGAATAAACTAAATTTTGAGAATAAAGTTGTTTCGAGAAAAAAAAAATCGTAACATTTTGAGAAAAAAAAGTATAAAATGTCAAGAATAAACATTACTATTACATTTTGCATCAGTGCAAAACAGTGAATCAAATCTCCATAAAGGCAACAAGTTCACTTCAAGAATGAAAAAAGGGGCGTTGATGTGTTTTACTGTAAATGTGCAAATGGAAACAGACAGATAAACATAAATTTATTCTCAACATTTTTTTTACCAACTTTTTTTCTTGAAATTTCATGATTATTTTTCTCGGAACACAACTTTATTCTCAACATTTTATTTCGGCTTTTTCTTGAAGTTTCTTGAAGTTTCTCGAAGCACGACTTTATTCTCAAAATTTAATGCAAAATTTTTTCAACTTTTGTTCTCAATTTCATGATTTTTTTCTCAAAACGACTTCTCTGAAAATTTAACACGTTTTTTTCTTGAAATGCAACAACTTTATTCTCTAAATTTAATGTTTATTCTCACATTTTTTTCAACTTTTACTTGAAATTTCATAATTTTTTTTTCTCAAAACAACTTTATTCTCAACATTTTATTTCAGCTTTTTCTTGAAGTTTCTCGAAGCATGACTTTATTCTCAAAATTTAATGCAAAATTTTTTCAACTTTTGTTCTCAATTTCATGATTTTTTTCTCAAAATGACTTTTCTGAAAATTTAACACATTTTTTCTTGAAACGCAACAACTTTATTCTCAAAATTTAATGTTTATTCTCAATTTTTTTTCAACTTTTTTACTTGAAATTTCATGAGGTTTTTCTGGAAACTGACTTTTTTCTCTAAATTTACCAAGTTTTTTCTCAGAACACAACTTTATTCTCAACATTTTATTTCGGCTTTTTCTTTAAATTTCTAAGACCATGACTTTATTCTAAACATTTTATGCATTTATTCATCTTTTTTTTTCAACTTTTTTTCTCAATTTCATGAGTTTTCTCAAAACTACTTTTCTCTCAAATTTTTTTCTGGAAACTACGACTTTCTTCTCTAAATTTAAAAAGTTTTTTCTCGAAACACGGCTTTATCCTCAACATTTTATTGCGACTTTCTCAAAATGTAACGTTTGTTTTTCCCTGAAACACGACTTTATTCTCAACATTTTCTTTTTTCTCAAAACATACAGACTTTTCTCGAAAATTAATGATTTTATTCTAAATTTTACGTTTTTTTTTCTTAAAACATGACTTTATTCTCAGTTTAATGAAGTAAATCTTGCATTATAATGACTTTAACCTTGAGATGTTTTTGTTTTATTATTATCGCTTGGCCCTATTCCTCTTTTGTACAGAGCAGAGGATGACATCACCTAAATTTAACCAAAATAAATCTGAATTTCAAACCACACACTAGCTCTATGATTCCAGCTCATGCATTGTTTTCTGTTGCATAACACTGATTACAATAATTAAAGTAATTCAAGTTATTTATATTTGGTTTAATTTTGTGCACTTTGAGTAAATGATCATCAATGATCTACTCACCATCAACGTTCAGAAAGAGTCTCTTGCATTCGGTTCTTTTATTGCCGCTGATCTTGAGTAAATAGTGTCCAGAGTGAATGGTCCTTATGTTACTGATGGTGAGATTTCCAGAATCATAAAGCCTCAGTTTGCTTCTGAATCTCCCATCAGCTCCATCATATGTGCTACTCTTCTCTTCACTTACTTCAGCGATGAGATTGGACTCATCTTCATAACACCACTGTATGTTTTCATCATGTGGTTCAGTAAGTCCAGTGAACAGAGTTGGAGATTCTCCCTCCATCGCTGATATTTTCACCTCTTCATACGCTTCAGCTTTGGGGTGGAGAAATGAGGGTTATTTTGATTTGACATTAAAAATATCTTCATGAGTCTCACACACATTTTTGAAAGAAAAAAAATACATATGCAAAACACAGACTAAGAATTGAAGCCTTAATAAAATCTGTCTATCTAAATAAAGGAAATGGAAATCCTGTTAAAAGTATATAATACTTACCTATTTGTTGTAATTTGGAGATTCTGCGTCGATAGTAAATCACAACTGCAACCAGAAGCAGAACAGCAACAAAAACAACACCAACACATATCCCTGCTATAGCACCCGGAGAAAGATCTGGATCAGCTAAAGAGAGACAGTGATGGTGTCAGTCAATACTCAAATATACATGTCATAATATTGAAAGTCTTGCTTTTTCATCAACTCACCGTTGACAGAGAGAAGGAATCGCTGTGAGCTCTCGCTGCCTCTCATCTGTACTTCATACAGTCCAGCGTGTTCAGTTCTGGTGTTCGTGATGGTCAGAGATCCGGTCTGATTATCCAGCTCAAGTCTGTCTTTGAATCTCTCATCATCTTCATTCAATGAAGTATTTTTTGTTTCTAAATCGATTTTAGCCAGGAGGATGCCTTTATCTCCAAACCTCCACAACATCAGAGCATCTTTGTGTGCTTCAGAATCGGCGTGTAGAGTTACGGACTGTCCTTCTGTCACTGATACTGACTCCGACTTCACTCCGTCCGTCTCACCATCCACAACTGGAAAACAAGCAGAATGGAAATACATTTCTCAAGTTCATGAATCTTGAAACTCAATAAATGCCTTTTACATAAAAACATGATGTTTATCAATCCAAAGTCCTTTAACTCAGGGTTTACACTTGAAATCATGAAACCTGAATACCCACAATTACTAAAACAAAACAGCAAGAAACATTCTAAACCTCACCTTGGACAGTGACATTGAATATCTTGATCCTTGTCTGTTCTCTAGAGATGGTGAGTTTATACTGTCCCGAGTGTCTGATTCTGGTGTTTCTGATGGTCAGAGATCCAGTATCTTTGTTCACTTGTACTCTGCCTCTGAATGCCAAGACATCGGGGACTAAAAATTTGGTCAAATCGTCCGTTCTCCCTACTTGAGCTATGAGAGAGTCTTTAGGTCCAAACATCCACAGTATCGTATCTTTGTTCATTATTTCGGTGAGGTCAGAGTTTAGAGTGACAGAATCTCCCTCCATCACTGACACCGTCTCAGATTCACCAGACACACCTGGAGAACAAGCAGAAACAGTGTTAGTTATACCACGCTAACTTCTGCAGACAGATTCAACTGAAGCCAGTCAGTTCACATTCTTCTGCTTGTCTGTACAAGGTAAGCTATGTTTCATTAATAAGGTGTGTACTGAATTTGTTGCTTCAAAATCACTTTCTTAAGCCACTTTAAGCATCTTATATGGGGAAGAACGCTTGATTATGGTGCTGTTGTCTGTTTCAGCAGGCTATGCCGCCATCTAGTGTTAGCAGGTTTTCTAAAGCACAAAGTATAGCTACTTCACTTTTTACGCATACGCAAGGGTCAGCGTACGCAAATTTTGTCATCAGAAATGTCCGATTTTTGTAACCACGCATGGTCACACATGCGCATTTAATGTTTTTTGTTCATTTTTGGGCTTGTAACTCGTGGCGAGAGATTGCTCAAAACTGCACATGCGTCGAACACCTGTGTACGCATACGAGTCAAGTGAAGTATACTTTAAAAACACTGCGTTCGACTGTGCATGTAAAAAACAAAGTATACGTTGGCCTTCAGCTATGTGTGGATCGTTCTAGGCTAAACCGGCAAAATGAAAGTGTTAAATCCAAATTAATCAAACAGGATTGACTCAGATGCACACGTCACCGGATATACAAACGCACATCTTACTTGTTGTACGCACAAATTCTGACCTACAGTTTAAATAGAGTTTGTAAACTTTGATTTTGTATTAACAACTATGTCTCTATTTGTATGTATATAGGCAAATCTGGATTTTGCACACACAAGTTGTAAAGTATTAATGTAGTTTTGCACATTTGGTAGTTGTGCACACATTAATAATGAGCGCCAGGCTTATTCATTGGTGGTTGTTTGTGTGTGGGTTGTGAAATGCTTGAAAACCACAAAAAGTAAGTCTCAAAATCCAAATGAATCAAATATGATCGACTCAGAAACAAGTCAATTGAATGCATGTGTGTCTCCTGATCCACAATGGCAAATCTTTCTTGTTGCATGAACAAATTATGATACACAAATACAAATGAAAGCATTTGTATTCACAAAAATGTCTCTATTTGTACAAACTGCTGCACATTCATTTAATTCTGAATTTTGCACATTTGTTTGTGGATAGTAAAACATCTGCAACAGTTATAAAGTTCAAGGATAATTTTACACGCATTTATTAATCATTATGATACTAAAATCATCCCATATCAAGTCAAGCTGTGTCTTTAAATAACTAGGTCATAGGTAAAAAAAAAATGCACATGAATGCTCTCTGATGTCATGTTTACAACTAGGAAGATTTGAGATGGGCGTGCCACGTTATGCCAAACATGAAGGGAGCATAGGAAGGGAGAGGCACTGATAATTCATTGACTACTTTAAGAGACTGTCTCTGGAAAATTGCCAAGACGCGCTGTTTACTAAGAAAACAGGCGGGGAAAACTTTTTATCATCGTGTTTGGCATCGAAAGCATCAAAGGAAAAACCCTCCTCTAAGCCACAGGTCGTCTAATGATGTTCAGGAATAAAGTCAACTTTATGGTAAAATTTGCTAGACCTTGAAATGAACAAATTCTACAAAGAAAAATAAATAAAACAGAGAAACTACGTGTATATACAGCAATGCTCTTTTTCTGTCATGAACTGGTCGTCTGAATGTAAACACCTCAACTTTCTAGCAAGTTACTGAGTAAAAATGCGATTTTACCAAGATCATATAGCATATAAAAACAGCCGTTTGCCTCATTATTCATAAACGTTAATTCTTCCGTGTCAATTTCCATGCCTTTAACGTAGAGATGATCATTAAAAGTTAAACCGAAAAACCGAAAGTTAAGTTAAACTCACCGTTTATGAAGATCAGGAAGAGCAGTAACATGTTCCGTATGTTTATGATGCGCTGTAAAGAAAATTAATTTAATAAAGATTATGAATGGGATTTGTGTTCCGCTGAATCTCCTTAGTGTTTGTCATCCCAGAGCCTCACCATGCCCTGTCAAAATGTCTTTGCACATGTCTACTGTCTGACAGTACATGACGTATTTCCTGTAATGGCTCAAGTGTGTGTTTTGATTAGTCAGAGCGATCATCATTTTCATGATCGACTGTCGCGGTCACGTTCGTGCCCATGCATGCACCTAGTTTTGAGTATTGATCGGATTATGTTTTGAAAACCTGGAAGCTGGGCACAATCCAGTTTCAATTTCCATGGCGTTTCCCAACCTGTAAGCATTGCCCCTACTCAGTAGCTACGTCACTATCGTACATTTCTATTTTAAGCTACTTAAGAAAACGTATTAAAGTCATCAAATCATGAAATCCCCTGATGTCGTTCTCAATAACGCCTACTAGAGACCCTGTATGCATTTGGCGGCATGCAGTGACAAAGAACAGGATGTTTTTAGGTTCTGCGTGATTAAAAGAGGTTGACAAACGTTCAAGGATTATGATTAACACTTTTATTTTGTTCTTTGTGTGCATGTGGCGTCTATATGGTAAGAGTTATGAGTGTGTTTAAGTTACAACGTGCCTTCTAAGAAGTTAATTTCTTTAATAACTTTACAAATGTAATTTATTAATGTTTTTTTTGACCTGCTGAGAAATTCATATGCAGGTTTTAAATCAGTCTAATTGTTTATTTTTCAGATCTGAGTGCTTGAGAAAAATTACATGGAACTTTTATTGACATTCATCTCTATCGATTCGTGAAAAAAAAAGGCATAATACGAATCAATAACTGATAACTATAGGTTTGTTTATCAATAACAAACTTTTTTTTTTTTAGTCTGTCCAAAATATGTTCCGTTTCCTCTGCAGATGTGACAGATGCAGTGAAGACAGTGTCAGTGATGGAGGGAGATTCTGTCACTTTAAACACTGAAGTACAGAAATATTTGTTGATAATGTGGAAGTTTGGAAACACAAGAATCGCTGAAGTCAACAGACTCACACAAACCAACTCGACATACGACGGTCCTGATGGGAGATTCAGAGACAGACTGAAGCTGGATCAGACCGGATCTCTGACCGTCACAAACACCAGAACCACAGACTCTGGACTTTATACAGTAACAGTTATCAGCAAAGACACCAGTTACATGAGATTCAATCTTACAGTCAACGGTGAGTCAGAAATAATATATTGAAATGTTTTTGCTCTTGCTCCATTTCTTTAAGATATGGATAAATGAAGATCCTAAATGTGTGTTATGAGACTAACATCACAGTTTCCGTCATTATCAGAATCGCCGCCACAAAGTACTTCATCACCAGAAAGATCATCAAGCACCATTTTTTTGTCGTCCAGCTGTGCGGTGAATAATTTAACCATCAACCAAACTGAGGATGCCAACATTACTAAACTCCATCAGCCATGTTCAGGTGCTTCACTCATGATATGATACTCTGATAAATGTGTTCAGTAAGTGTGATATTTATTTTTGTAAAACTGAAAGTCAGACTGAAGTGAGAATGGAAACCACACATGAAACACATTCAAAGGTGTTGCTTTATGTAACTGCTGATGGGTGTTAAACAATCAATCACATAAAACAATTAAAATAGCAAGATTTTTATATGCATTTGGCAGGTTGTTTTATCCAAAGCATCTTAACATTGCATTCAAGGTTTACATTTGATCAGCTCATGCATTCACAGAGAAAGAAAGATTGTGCACTTAAGTGCATTTGTTTTGTTTTTCTCTTTTGTGATTTCACTGGAACAGACATCTGACCGCAGATGAGCGCGAGCGTGAGTTTGCTTTAGAGCTTGAGGCTAAAAAAGTAATAGGAGAAAGAATCACACAATAACACACTGCAATATTTGAGAGGCAGGGAAAGTGTAGATCTCATTTCTCGCTTTCATGTTGAAAGAGTTTGTTCTGAATATCTGGTAACTTCGTTCATACAGTCTTTGTTTAGCTCACGGGCAGCATTTAAAAACAGCATAGCCATCTGTAGTAGGAAATACTCACCTTCAAATAAAAGTTGATATATTTCACATATTTACAATATTTGTAGGGGACATGCGTGTTTACAAAGTTGTTGTTTAGTTTATGAATTTAAATTTTACATTTTTCATAATCTGTCTATAAATGTTTGTATCCCTGAGTATATGTCACCAGTTTGGTCAGTTGAAAGCAGAATGCTTATTTAGCAACTTGTGTTACATCATTATAGCCACATTTTTAAAACATTTATTCTCTCATAATTCTGTTGAACAATAAGTATAATGCTTGTTTATGGATATATTATGGATCATATTTAATATGCAATATTCTAGGGCCTATAAATAATCAATACAACCAAAACTTTGCTGAAAACCTGTCGTACACAATCTAATTCATGCCTTCTGTCCTCTGATTGATAATTCATACATGACACAAAAGGCTTCTGGGGAATATTTTCCATTTCTGAATTATAATTGATCTGCAATGAATTGCATAAAAATTTAGATTTATCGGCAAATACATCGGTTATTGGCTTTCAAATATAAAGAATTATCAGTTATCGGCTAAAGATTTTAGACTTTTGTTTTTGTAATCAGGCTTTCAAAAATGATAACAAAAAATGTATTTTGATTTATCGGCCAATATATCGGTTATCATCTTTCAAATATAAAGAATTATCGGTTATCGGCTAAAAATGTGAGACTTTTGTTTTTGTAATCAGGCTCTCAAAAATTATGTAAAAATTGAGATTTATGGGCCAATATATCGGTTATCGTCTTTCAAATATAAAGCATTATATGTATCGGCTAAAAATTTGAGACTTTCGTTTTTGTAATCAGGCTCTCAAAATAAATAAAAAAATTTGATTTAGAGTTATCAACCAATATATCGGTTATCGGCTTTCAAATATAAATAATTATCGGTTATCGGCTAAAAATGTGAGACTTTTGTTTTTGTAATCAGGCTTCCAAAAATTATAACAAAAATTTTGATTTATTGGCCAATATATATCGGTTATCGGCTTTCAAATATAAAGAATTATCGGTTATCGGCTAAAAATGTGAGACTTTTGTTTTTGTAATCAGGCTTCCAAAAATTATAACAAAAATTTTGATTTATTGGCCAATATATATCGGTTATCGGCTTTCAAATATAAAGAATTATCGGTTATCGGCTAAAAATGTGAGACTTTTGTTTTTGTAATCAGGCTTCCAAAAATTATAACAAAAATTTTGATTTATCGGCCAATATATATCGGTTATCGGCTTTCAAATATAAAGAATTATCGGTTATCGGCTAAAAATGTGAGACTTTTGTTTTTGTAATCAGGCTTCCAAAAATTATAACAAAAATTTTGATTTATCGGCCAATATATATCGGTTATCGGCTTTCAAATATAAAGAATTATCGGTTATCGGCTAAAAATGTGAGACTTTTGTTTTTGTAATCAGGCTTCCAAAAATTATAACAAAAATTTTGATTTATCGGCCAATATATATCGGTTATCGGCTTTCAAATATAAGGAATTATCGGTTATCGGCTAAAAATGTGAGACTTTTGTTTTTGTAATCAGGCTTCCAAAAATTATAACAAAAATTTTGATTTATCGGCCAATATATATCGGTTATCGGCTTTCAAATATAAAGAATTATCGGTTATCGGCTAAAAATGTGAGACTTTTGTTTTTGTAATCAGGCTCTCAAAAATTATGTAAAAATTGAGATTTATGGGCCAATATATCGGTTATCGTCTTTCAAATATAAAGCATTATATGTATCGGCTAAAAATTTGAGACTTTCGTTTTTGTAATCAGGCTCTCAAAATAAATAAAAAAATTTGATTTAGAGTTATCAACCAATATATCGGTTATCGGCTTTCAAATATAAATAATTATCGGTTATCGTATCGACCAAAATTGTCATACCAGTGCATCCCTACAAACTTGTATATATATTCATCTTCAGAACACAAACTAAGATATTTTTGATGAAATCTGAGAGATTTCAACACTTTCAAGGTCCAGAAAGGAACTAAAGAGTTCGTTAAAACAGTCATGTGACTGCAGTGGTTCAACCTTAATGTTATGAAGAGACGAGAATACTTTTTGTGCGCAAGAACAAAAAAAAAATAACGACTAAATGCACATTTTCTTTTTTTCAGACAACATCCACTGTTGTGGTTTCAATGAGACTGTGATCCGATTGGCTCTCTCTGCTCTGGTTGGCGTGGCTACTGTTGCTTTTCTGGTTTATGACATCAGATCCACAAGAAGTGAGCTGATCAGAACAGAAGAGAGCAGAAATCACCGTCAGGCTCACAGAGTAAAATCAGCCCGTCAGTATGAAATGAGCAGAAGGGTTAGTTCCAGATATGTCTGCTGAAGTTTGCTGGTGTAAACCCAAAAATAAAACATGCATTAAGATTTTCTGTATTTGCACTGCTGTTTATTAACAGATTATTTGGCATTTATTGATTGTATATGCATATGATTTTGATTGATCTGAAAATACATGGCTCTAAACGCCAAACTAAATAATAATTATCTATGCCATAGAGTGATTTTATAAGCGATTGCGTCTGATGCACCCCTGAAATGACTCTTTCAGAGGAAATTGGTGACTTTTAATAGTTTTAGTGAGCTTGTATTTTTCTGTTCTACACTTTTATCAATCGAATAGCAGAATTGATGTGATACACTAGCAGCTCAGATTATGAGTCGAAACCTTTTGTGTTATTTACATCTGTGTGGTTTGATCTGATGGGTGGAATAACTGTCCAGATAGCAGAAGAATGAAGGACATGTTTCATTTGCTTATAAAGGCAACAAACCTGATTAATTAAGCAAACTTTTTGTTGAGTTAATAGGAACAGTAGTACTTTTTTATTTTTCCATATCATGATATTACAGCTTAACAGCCACTAGGTGGCGCTCCATCACTGTCATTTGATTTAGTAGAGACCTGTGAACTGGACATAATCAGCTACAGCAAGCTGAATGTCAGACACAATCATTTAATGTGAATTTGATGGGTTTTGTTTGTTTGTTTGTTTTTTAATAAATATAATGTAAATTAAGTGGCCTGGTTAACTGCACTAACACATAAAGACCATTATTCATTTTACAATGTTTAAATTGTTGAAGGGTTTTTGAAGGATTTTCAATCAAAGACACAAATAAAGTATTTAGGTTTTCATTTAACAAAAAATAACCAGACAACAGACAAGATCTCCTCTCTATAGCGGAAGGTCTTTCTCGTTTTGTGTGTATCCTTCACTTTCTTTATATGTGAATGATTGTACTGCTAAATCTGCCAATAAAAATTTCCTCGAATTTATATGTAAAAACAGGTCTCATAATCAAATCAGTGATTTCCAACTGAAGAAGTGATGAGGGACTAGAAGTGGTAAATGTTCATAACACTATTAATGTGTTTAAAATAAATTGGAAATTAGAAATTATGTTTTTTTATTCCTAATTATATCTTTAATAAAATTGGAAGCCTCCCTTTAATCTTAAAATGCAATAATATATATATATATATTAAAAAATTATAAATAAAAACCCATTTATAATATGTTCAAAATAAAATAGGCCTACTTTGGCATATTTTGTCAATGCCCCATATAACAAAACCCATTGGAAAACCATTACAATGAATGTTTATTTTAGTCTACAGCTGAAAATGTTCTGAAATCAACAGACACACCTGTAGTTTTGATGTTAGTATTTACTTCTCAAGCAGTCTGTTGCCCGAGAGTCACTGTGGTATAAACAATACAGGAAGCTATTCTTTTGTAATGAGACAACCTCAAAAAAGGATATGACATCACAGATAGGACCCCTGTAGACCCTCATGACTGTGTGTAAAGGTTAGTAAATCTCTTAAAAATCATTTATGGCAAGATTAGTTTGGATTCACATGTTAAATCATAAAATCCCCAAGAAAAGGACATGATATCCTGTTTTTGTCTGTCAATATCTGTGAGAAACTCAAATTCACATCATTACAACAACAGAGTTCTGCAGTTTTCACTGTGTAATGTTAAATCATGAGTCGGTTTCACAAAATGCCACATTACACATCTCACACAACTCAAACCTTAAACTAATCAGCAAATGAAGTTCACTATTGATTATAGACTTTATTTTCGACGTCTTCATTTGCCTTTGACCCATTTAACACTATAGTATTTGTTACTCTGTGTGGTTCATGCTATAGGCTCACAGAAACTCTTGATGTTTGTCCATCTATCAGACCAAAACCACATTTCTTTCCAGATCTAAAGGACTCGGACCACATCAGGTTTCGTTATGACTTGAACCTGAACTTGTAGAGGGGGAAATAATGCATTCAGTGGAACCATTTTTCACAAGAAAAACACTAAGACGTCTTCTGTACGGGTAAGTCTTGATATGATGACTTTTTGTAGCCTAGTAGCTATATAAAGCGCGATCACAGGCACGCGCACACTCGCGGAGGCGCGCAGAAAATTCATTTTATCCGACTCGAGACTTTCGAAGTTCGTTATTTCGCTACAGATCACGAAGCTTCAAGATTTGTTTTTTTTTTAATCCAAATAGGTTTTAAATTAGGTACTATAATAGATTCAATATCTTAATAAACCCACGGAAACCATCTTCCGCAAAGTTTTAGGAAATTCGTTATTGCGGTCATTTTCCAGAAACGTCAAGCGACCTCTCAGTCAAAGAAAATGAATGCATTTCTTTGGTTCTGTTTGTGTTATGAACTCCAGTTTGGTAAGTTATTCGTGTTTTTAGGTTACAAGTTATTTATGTTGGAGAAATAAGAAAAACCTGTGGTAAAGAATACAGATACTGTTTATCGACCAGGTCCAAACTTGCCAATAGCTATTTGATATTTCACAAAAACCACCTTAAAGTGGTTTATTACTGGTCTACTAGCTTAGATAATGACCAGTTTGGACCAAAATCTGTTTTCCAGGTGTGTTTGGTGTAACAGGTGAAATCAAAAGGGTAACAGAGGGAGATTCTGTTACTCTAAACATTGAGCCGCAGAGAGATAAGGAGCTACTTTGGTTGTTTGGAGATCAAGAGGCTCTCATTGCTGAAATCAAGATGGAAGCCGGAGTCTTTAAAACATTTGATGGTGCTGATGGGAGATTCACAGGCAGACTGGAGCTGGACTACAGCACTGGATCTCTGACCATCACAAACATCAGAACTGAGCATGCTGGACGCTATCAGCTTCAGATCATCAGTGATACGGGACATCAGTCGTACGAGACATTCACAGTTTCTGTCTATGGTGTGTTCTTCGTATTGTTTTATTTGTACTGTGCACAATTAAACACTTATTTAGCATTATTTAGTTTATTCTAACTTGATTTTCCAGCTCGTCTGCCTGTTCCTGTCATCAGCAGAGACTCTAAACAGTGCTCTTCATCATCAGGGTCATCAGTGTCTGAATGTTCACTGTTGTGTTCAGCCGTGAATGTGAGTCACGTGACTCTCTCCTGGTACAAAGGAAGCAGTTTATTGTCCGGCATCAGTGCGTCTGATCTCAGCATCAGTCTCGCTCTACCTCTGGAGGTGGAATATCAGGATAGAAACACCTACAGATGTGTGCTGAACAATCCCATCAGCAACCAGACGCAACATCTGGACATCAGTGGACTCTGTCATCCATGTCCAGGTACAACAGTATGTATATTTGCTCATATTTAGCATGCAACTTTATTTACAGTAATGCCACTAACAATAAAGAGAGAAAAAAGAGAATGAAAATTATCCCATGATTTACTCACCCTCAAGCCATTCTAGGTGTACGTGACTTTTAGACGAACACAATCTGAGATATTTTTAAAATATATTAGTCGTCCAAGGTTTATAATGGTATTTTGACATAAAAAAAAGAAAGAAAAAAAAAGCATCCATCTTCCAGTGGATTAATAAAGGCCTTTTAAGCAAAGTGATGCATTTTTGTAAGAAAAATATCAATATTTAAAACTTTATAAGTTCAGATAACTAGCTTCCGGCGGACGACCGTACGCATACTGTACAACTCAATCTATTTATTCATTTATTTATTTATATTTTTGAGCAGAAAAGGATTAAAAACAATTGGGCCTGACTCAGTATAAAACTGGTTTTCAGCAGGTTCCTGCTCAATTTGGGCGGAAGAGCAATGTTTGACCCGAATGCAATGATGAACACGGAAGCTTGGAGGAGAGAGCAAATCAAAACACCGGTCACGAATTAGAAGTCTAAAATGAGAAATTTTAAAGAGAAATGTCAGAGGATTTCGATATAAGAGAAGAGGAGCTTGAGTTTGTTGTTCAGCCCTATTTATTTGAACCACGAGACGCGTCTATTACAATACTCCTGCATCCTACGTCATACATCACGTCAGAGGATCACAGGGTTGCCAGGTTTTCACAACAAAACCTGCCTAATTTCTACTCAAAACTAGCCCAATTGAGTTTCAGGGGGGGGTCTACCGGTAAAAATCACGTTCAGGGAGGTAAAATCCCCATTTTTGGCAGGGTTCCCTGGTAAAATTTGCATTCCAGGGGGTAAATATCACGTTATTTGGTGTCGCTTCAACCCGCGGACATGAAAAAAAAGCTGCGACAACAGTGTTAAAGTAGCCTAATTTTCCGCAGGAAAACCATGAACTTGGCAACATTGATTACTCATTTGAGTTGAGTTGCGCCGTATGCGTACGGTTCTCCGCCGGAAGCTAATTATTTGAGTTTATAAAGTTTTAAATACGTTTAAGTATCTTAAAATAAAGTTTTAATTTTTTTTTATTTTTTTTTATTAACCCCCTGGAGCTGTATGGATTACTTTGATTATGGATGGATGCATTTTTTTTGTTGTTGTTTTAAAACTTGGGCAGCCATTCACAACCATTATAAACCTTGAAAATGAAGGATATTTTTAAAAAATATCTCAGATTGTGTTCTTTTAAAAGAAGAAATCATATACATATAGACAGTCATATACACGTAGGATAGCTTGAGGGAGAGTAAATCATGGGATAATTTTATGTCATTGTAAACTATATTCTTAATAAGGTTTTTCTCCATTCACTCATGTTTTCCAGCTCCTCTGCCGATTCCTGTCATCAGCAGAGACTCTCCTCAGTGTTCATCATCATCATCAGGCCAGAATTGTTCACTGTTGTGTTCAGCTGTGAATGTGAGTCACGTGACTCTCTCCTGGTACAAAGGAACCGGTTTATTGTCCGGCATCAGTGCATCTGATCTCAGTATCAATCTCTCTCTTCCTCTGGAGGTGGAATATCAGGATAGAAACACCTACAGATGTGTGATCAACAATTCATTCACCAACCAGACCAAACATCTGGACATCTCTCAGCTCTGTCCGCCATGTTCAGGTACACAAGTTCTGACACTAGAACTGTATCAAACATTCTGATCTTGAACTTTTTTCAGTGGCTTCTTGTCTTTCCTCAGGCCGCATGCACTGTTGTGGTTTTACCGAAACTGTCATCCGATTGGCTGCCTCTGCTCTGGTGGGCGTGGCTACTGTTGCTGTTCTGGTTTATGACATCAGATCCAGAAGATCGTATCAGAAGAGGAGAGAGCAGACGACCCCGCCGCACGCAGATGAATATGATGATGTGGCATCAGGTCACTAGGTGATGATGTTCAGCTGTCCGTTACAGGAATGCAAATAAGGAATATATCAACATCTCAAACTCTGCTGACATACAGAGAATAATAATCCACAGAATGAAAATATGAAAACAAATACTGTAATAATGGACACTTAAATGTTTCGTAAGTGATTATAATGCCATCTGGTGGTTGTTTATGGTGCCTAATGTCTTGCTGTATCTCTGTTGTTCCAAACATTTACTTTAACATTTTACATTTTTAAACTTTGCCACTATCCTAGACTTTACCAATTTGTCAGCAAGAATTTTTTACTCATTTCAAATGCGATACAATTTAGTATGCTCACTTATTCTTTTATATACAGCTATGGAAAAAATTAAGAGACCACTCCAAGTTCAGAAATCAATGTTAAGTGGTCTCTTAATTTTTTCCATAGCTGTATTTTAATATGCACAGATCAGAATAAGTATGTTGTTTGATTTTTACATAAATATAAGTGTTACACTGAATGATAATGGAACATTATTTCACCCACATTTTGACATTTGTGACCCTGGAGCACAAAACCAGTCATAAATCACACGGGTATATTTGTAGCAATAGCCAACAATACATTGTAAGGGTCAAAATGATTGATTTTTCGTTTATGCCAAAAATCATTAGAATATTAAGATCATGTTCCATGAAGATATTTTGTAAATTTCCAACTGTACATATATATATATATATATAAAAAAATATATATATATATATATATATATATATTTGTGAGTGGATATGCATTGCTAAGGACTTAATTTGATCAACTTTAAAGACGATTTTCTCAATTGCACCCTTAGATTCATATGATGTATAAATATCAATTTAAAAAAATTGACCCTTATGACTGGTTTTGTGGCTCATGGTCACATTTTATTCTCCCAAAACTTATTTGAAACCATAAAAGTAGACGTTTTACTTGCATTTAATGTGCTTTTTATGTATATAACATCACTTTTGTACATTTCTATTGATGCGGACATCTAAATGTCTTTGACCCATAATCATATATAAAATGTGCTTTGTTTCAGAGCAGCTTTATAGAAATAGTTCTGCAGTGAGAAAAACATGTCATGCCTAATGCAGCTTTCAGTCTTCTGCCTAAAAACTAGACAAATGTGAAAACCATAAACACAATTGTCTTGACAGTGTTTTCTGTTTTTCCCTTTATTACTTGATCAGATATAAACATGAAATCCTAAATGTGAGCAGAATTCAGAGGGACTCTGTACTGGTCATTTCAGCAATAAAGTAAAAACACTGATTAATATTGAAAATAATATTCGTCCAGCTGTTGTAATTGAGCATGATATATATAAATGAGAATAAAAATTAATACATATGTTGCTTTCTTTTACTTGCATCTCTTATCTTTTCCAGTCACTAATTTATCACAAGGGTTCTTATGGCCTGAATGCCTTTTTTGGTCTTAAAGATGCAGAGTAATTTCCATTAGTAAGACCAAAATAAACTGCATAAAAACTTTTTTTAGACAATGTTTTAGGATTAGACAGGACAATGTTTCATTATTATTATGAGTAACTGATTAGTTCCATATACCTCACTTAACTCTAACCTAAAAGGCATCAGAATATAACATTGAATTCACCAATATAGATATTTCTAATATATATATATATATATATATATATATATATATATATATATATGTTTCTTCCCATTTTTTAGAAGAAAAGTGTGAAAAATAAAAAAAGTTTAAAAAGTCAGTTACTGTTTATTATTGCTATACAGTATCAGGTACATCGCTGTTTGATTTTATGTGTTCTTCCAGCTCTTCTGATGTCATTAATCAGGAGAACAGCAGCAGCTACAGCAGCCACGCCCATCAGAACAGTGACGACCAATCGGATCACAGCTTCAGTGGTGTCAAAACAAAGGTCGCAGTCTGAGGGAAAACAATAAATTTAGCACTAAAAATTTGCATAACACAAATTCACAAAAATCCACCAAACTGGATCCAGTGTACCTGAGCGTGTCTGACAGAGTCCACTGATGTCCAGTTGTTGAGTCTTGTTGCTGATGGGATTGTTGATCACACATATGTAGGTGTTTCTATCCTGATGTTCCACCTCCAGAGGTAGAGAGATGCTGATGCTGAGATCAGACACACTGATGTTGGACAATGAACCGTTTTCTTTGTACCAGGAGAGAGTCACATGACTCACATTCAGCACTGAACACAGGACAATCCTTGATCTTTCAGAACATTGTGAAGGGTCACTGAAGATCACAGGAGTGGGCAAAGTAGCTATACATCACAAGAAATTTAAAGGATTAGTTCACTTCAGAATTAAATTTTCCTGATAATTTACTCACCCCCATGTCATCCAAGACGTTCATGTCCTTCTTTCTTCAATCGAAAAGAAGTTAAGGTTTTTGATGAAAACATTCCAGGATTTTTCTCCATATAGTGGACTTCAATGGCCTCCAAACGGTTGAAGGTCAAAATTACAGTTTCAGTGCAGCTTCAAGTGGCTTTAAAAGATACCAGACGAGGAATAAGAGTCTTATCTAGTGAAACGATTGGTCATTTTTGAAAAAAACTGTATATGCTTTATAAACACAAATGATCACCTTGAACGTACTTCCGCTTTCCGTATTCTTCAAAAAGCTTACGCTGTAAGTCCTACGCCTTTCCTATTCTACTTACGGAATGAACGCAGCGCCAGTTCCGTTTTTTTCCATAAATAGAATAGGAAAGGTGTAGGACATAAGCTTTTTGAAGAACACAGAAAGCGATATTTTGTGTTTATAAAGCATATACACTTGATTGATACTGATCTTTTTGCTAGATAAGACTCTTATTCCTTGTCTGGTATCGTTTTAAGCTCTTTGAAGTTGCAGTGAAATTGTGATTTTGACCTTCAACCGTTTGGAGGCAATTGAAGTCCACTATAAGGAGAATAATCCTGGAATGTTTTCATCAAAAACCTTAAAGGGTTAGTTCACCCCAAAATGAAAATTCTGTAATTTATTACTCCCGCTCATGCCATTCCACACCTGTAAGACCTTCAGTAATCTTCAGAACGCAAACTGAGATATTTTTGATGAAATCCGATGGCTCTGTGAGGCCTGCATAGCCAGCAATGACATTTCGTCTCTCAAGATTCATTAATGTACTAAAAACATATTTAAATCAGTTCATGTGAGTACAGTGGTTCAATATTAATATATATGCGCCAAAAAAAAGTTCGAAACATTTCAAAACACTGCTTCATGAAGCTTCGGAGCGTTATGAATCTTTTGTGTCGAATCCGCAGTTCGGAGCGCCAAAGTCACGTGATTCCAGCATTTTGACACGCGATCCGAATCATGATTCGATACACTGATTCATTTGTGCTCCGAAGCTTCATGAAGCAGTGTTTTGAAATCGGCCATCACTAAATAAGTCGTTATTTTGTTCTTTTTGGCGCACCAAAAATATTCTCGTGGCTTTATAATATTATTATTGAACCACTGTACTCACATGAACTGATTTAAATATGTTTTAGTACATTAATGGATCTTGAGAGAGGAAATGTCATTGCTGGCTATTTAGGCCTCACTGAGCCATCGGATTTCATCGAAAATATCTCAGTTTGCGTTCCGAAGACTAACGAAGGTCTTACGGGTGTAAAACGGCACGAGGGTGAGTAATTAATAACAGAATTTTTGGATGAACTAACCCTTAAATTTCTTTTCGACTGAAGAAAGAAAGACATGAACATCTTGGATGACATGAGGCTGAGTAAATTATCAGGAAAATTTAATTTGAAAGTGAACTAATCCTTTAAGACAATCAAACATAAACTAAAAATAATTAGTATAGTGTTAATTACAACACAAGTGAAGACTCACCATAAACGGTAACAGCGAATCGCTTGATTGTTTTCTTATTCTTGATAATGATGCTCAGCTGATAGACTCCATTGTGATCATTACTGACGTTTGCGATGGTGAGATCTCCAGTTTCTCTTTCGAGCTTCAATCTTTCTCTAAATTTATCGTCATCATATCTAGTAACGTTTCCCGCCGCTATTCGGATTATACGAGTTCTGCTCGATCCAAACCGCCACTCGACCTCATCATCGCGCTGAATCTCAGTCAGACCGGCGCGGAGAGTGAAGGAATCTCCCTCCATCACTGCCACTTCTATCTCATCTGTCTCAACGCCAAACACTCCTGAAGAACATTACATAAACATAAAAAACAATCAAAATCACCTGAATGATCCTGTACACATCATTCGCAACTCACCATCCAGAAGAAAACAACATAAACAGCACAAAACAGCGCGAATCATTTTCTTCAACGCTCTGAGGTAAATCCGTCGAATGGAATCCAGGTTGATTTACTGAAACACGACGGTGTCGCGTGTTTTATATTGTTTCATGATCTTAAACACAATATTTGGAGATAACTTGCGGTTTGAAGCCAAACTGGGGGGAAAAACTCCTCAGCCAATCGGAAGACTCCTTCATCTGCTCGCTTCGCGCGGATGTGTACATGCACGCGCATCGCGCTGATAAGAGCGAGCTGAAATACTGATGTCGTATTTCAGTTTCGCATCCTGGTCTTTATTCCTTAACTTTGAATATCATCCCAAAACAGTAAACTCCTGTGTTTATCGCTTGTTTCCATTAAAAAACCTATGCCGACTATTTTTGAACACAACTAAAACAAGTTGCTGTGTTGTTGTTGTTTTCTCCTCCTCAGAATGTTGCAGCGTTTGTTTGTTTGTTTGGTTCGATCTACTGTAGCTGTGTTAGGCAATATATTTTGATATAGCCTATATATCTGAGAGAAATAAGAGCCCTGCAAGGATGCACAAATCAGATGTCAGTTGCTAGTCACTGCATTATGTTTACAGTGAATCTGCGGAAATGTGACTTAAAGCAAAATAATGCCATTTGCAGTCAACCACACATGCAGTTGTAAACAGGAGCAAGACGCTGTCCACTCAAGAGAAACCACGTTCATTTGGGTCACTCAGCCACTAAAGGTTGCAACCTTGACTAAACTAACCTGAGTTAAACTCAGACCGCAGCCGCGGTTTCGGTTTGACTCGGACACTGAGCTGCTAGTGGAAACAAGACATTTTTTGCATGAGAATAATAACAGTATTATTTGATTGTTTTATTTTGAGCTGGTTTGATGGGGAGTCATATCTTGAGATTCAATGATAGCCAGTGTTGCCAAGTCCGCGGGTTGAATAAACCCTAAATAACATCCCAGCTAACCAAAATACGTGACTGTTACGTAACTGCAACGTAATTTGGTGACCAAACTTTCGTCGTGGCGGCAACCGGAAAAGTGAAAGGTGCCTATACGTCGCCACAACGTAACTTTGTGACGTTGCCAGTTAGTAACTGCGACGTCGTGGCAACGTTGTGTATCAATAGTTGTGTGTTGGTCATCAGTTGGTAATTCTTATATTTATTTATTTTTCTATGGGCGGACATGCAGTAGTTTAACCTAATTTATGTCCTCATTTGCCCAAACTAATGTAAAGGCTATTCCAACAGCTGTGAACGATGAATGCAGACTCGAAATGAATTCAATTCATTTATTTTGAAAAACACACAGAACATGAACAAAACTCCAAATAAAAATAATGAAATACACTCAAACTATAAATAAAAACATATAGCCTACAGCGAAACATAAAATAAAACCATTCAAGACGTTTTGCTCTCAGTATCATTAAAAACATATGCTATGCTAACGTAACATTTTGCATAACATATATTTCAGACGATCAAGGAAATCACAAAGGTAAAAATATTAACAAAAGTACTTAAAGTAGACTGTGGGTAATGTTACTTAACCAATCTGACGCAGTTGTTGAACTTTATTGCTATAAAACTGACGAGAAACACGGAGAAACGTCGACGCTGTCCTCTCCAGCAGCTTGAATGTTTTCCCGGTTGCCATGGCAACTCTAACGCCACCTGCACTAACGTAAACATAACAATAAAAAAAGGTTTTGCGTCTTTCTAAAGTTAACTTTATACATTTTTATAAAAGCCATTTATTCGTTGTCACCTCGGAAAAATAAATTCTCCTCTCAGAAAAATTAACTTTACACTCTTATCAACATACTGTGGGCACGCGCGCACTACATTTGTGGAGGCGCGCGCTGTATGTCACGTCACTATATATAAAAAGCAGTCATCCATACTCTGATTTGGTGAAAAGAAACATTTTTTTCTTAAGGGGACATTTCAGTCTTGTGTCTGACATTTAATTACACGTTTTATATTGCAAATTCTGGTAATAATAACATATAAAGAATGTGTAAATGATGGTAATGAAATTACGAGCACATGACGTTGCTGCTACGTTGCCAGTAAGTCATGGAATGACCATTATATTACGAATAGAGGACGTATCTGGAACGTCCTTGGTAATCTTGTAACGTTTGGAGAACGTACTGACGACGTTGTGATATGGTAATTTGATGGTAATATTATTACGGGCATACAACGTTGTAGTTACGTTACTATTAAGTCATGGAATTACCAATATATTACGAATAGAGGACGTATCTGGAACGTTCTGGGTAATCTTATAACGTTAGGAGAACGTACTGACGACGTTGTGAGATGGTAATCTGAAGGTAATGAAATTACTGGCATGCGACGTCGTAGTTACGTTGTCAGTTAGTAAGTCATGACATTACCAAAAAGTACGAATACATTACGTAACTGTTACGTCGTGTGTTAGCTGGGATGATATTTAGCCCCTGGAATGCGAATTTTACCTGAGGGAAATCCACCAAAAAGCTAAAATGCGATTGGGAGAGTTTTAAGTAACAGTTGGGCGGGTTTTGATGTGGAAACATGGCAACCCACACCAGACATTTATTTTGTAATCGTTTGTGGTGTTGTATTTTTTCGGTTCTTTATTTTGCTTCTCATTTCTCTTTTTTCCCACTTTAAATTCCAATAGTCCAAACAAACCATGTTTAGAATTGTTTAAAGATTAACATTCACTGTATGTAAGTCATCTTAAAAGTAAATCTGTTCTCTATCGAAATCTGCAGATTGTCTTGGTTCCTAATTTCAGCATCTGTTCATTGCAGTTATAGACCCTGGCTAGGCAACAATAGCATTAACAAAACCTCTCAACAAGACCACATCCTGTAGAGACGTATGATGACAGTATCTCAGCAGACTCAAAGTGACCCTTAACGTTGTTATCAAGCATTTAGTGAGCTTTTAGCGTTCGGATGGTGTATTCATTGCCTATTAATATTGAATTCATCACTCAGGCCAGATATTCTGCACACTATTTTTTATTGTTCATTTCTGGGGGGACAACAACACTATCGTACAGTTTTATTATTTTTTGTTGTGTCTTATTATATTATGATTTGTAACAAAGTCCCTTTTGAGGAAGTCTGTTACTTGGCATATTGCAACTGCACATATTTGCAATTGATGTTTCCCAATTTGCATACTTATGCACTATTCTATGATGTGCGTTCACACTGAAAATTCCAAAAAGAAAAAGTGCACTTTAAATACCCGGATGATGCACTAAATTAACGGAAAAAACAAAGTGTGGAATGATGGACACTTCATGCACTCAACTGTCGCAGCTTTAATTATGTAGTGGAGGGGGAGGGGGTATTGATGTTAAATGACAAAATAACCTTATACAATTCACGCTCTACATGGATGAGTTCATAGTGCGTAAGTACATAGTGTATAAGTGCATAGTGCGTCATTTGGAACGCAACTAAAGTCTGACCTATTTGAATGGGGGAATCTCAAAAACCGCTAGCCGAACTCACAATTAAATAATAAAATCCGACAAGAACTGTCCCATAAATGTTGTTTCTTATGCTCAAATAATGTTAAAAAAGCATTTTTCAGGCTAGACCAGCCAATGTGCATGTGCAGTCCTAAGCGCTTGTCTCAGGTTTCTATGGTAACCGGAGCTTCTAATAGCAGCTGCAGTGATGCAATGACTTTACCAATCAGCGATTGGCTCTTTTACTTAGAAGGCGGAACCTATTCTGCCATATTGTGCATTGCAGTTTCTCCCATTCACATGTAATAGGAGTGAACCATCTATCTATATCTACGGTTTTTGTTTAAAAACATATGAAACTACATAGTATTTTTATTACACTGCATTCACACGGTTTTTGACCTCAGATTTGACGCTGGAGCGCCCCCTAGTGACCAAACAATAAAACTATTTTGCTGGGTTCAACCTGTTTGGTAATTTTATTGGGTTATTTTTTGATATTTTTACCCAGGTGCTGAGTTCTGTAACTTAGCAGCTCGGTCATTTTTACTGTCAATACAAATGATTAATTCCCTGATATACCTATCCAATGTGAAAACTCCTCAGTCAATCATTGCGCTGATAAGAGCAAAACAGCTGAAATACTAATGTCGTGCCTCAGTTTCGCATCCATGTTTTTATTCATTGACTTTGAATAACACCTCCAAGGAGTAACCTGTGTTTATTGTTTATTTCCAAAGAAAGGCTATGACTAATTTTTAGTGCTTTTACCTTTGAACACACAGCTAAAACTGGTAGAGTTGTTATTTTTTCTCTTCAGTATTATCTGAGGCAGTTTTTACCAGTTTTCTTTCCACAGATTCCCATTGGCTGCTCTTGCTGCTTACATCCTAAAACATTTACTAAATACCCTAGACCACAAAACCAGTCAGTTAAAAGGGGCAATTTTTTAAAATGCTTTCCATTAATATGGTTTGTTAGGATATGACAATATTTGGCCAAGATACGTCCATTTGAAAATCTGGAATCTGAGGGTGCAAAAAAAGCAAAATATTGAGAAAATCGCCTTTAAAATCATCTAAATGAAGTCCTTAACAATGCATATCCACTCACAAAAATAAATATTTGATATATTTACTGTTGGAAATTAACAAAATATCTTCTTGGAACATGATCTTTACTTGATATCCTAATGATTTTTGGCTTAAAAAAAAATCGATAATTTTGACCCATACAATGTAATGTTGGCTATTGCTACAAATATACCCGTGTGACTTATGACCGGTTTTGTGCTCCAGGATCACATATAACAGATTTTAGAGTGTATATTTATTATTTTAAATGAAAAATCTTTAATCTCAGGTTGACTGGCCCATCAGAAAACAACTCAGCAAATGGGTTTTTATGTCTGTCCAAATAAATAACCCATAAATGGTTGATTTTAAGTTTTAACCCAGCATTTTTAGAGTCTAGTCCACCTTATTTGATTTAATTGGTCATCTCAAACATTGACGTTTGACGTGACGAGCGCTGTTACAGACTGCTTATAAGACAAAATGGCACTGCAAAGGATTATTTTACGACTTTTATTAAATGTTGTCACTTATAATGGATTAGTATCAGAATCTAAAATTAAGTAATGCACAATTATCATTATGAACACTGATATTCTCTGTGATAAAATGTTAAAACAAATGAAAGAGAGATTGTTTATTCCTGTTTTATTACTGTTTGATGAACTTAATTTTCCACTCCAGTTCAATTCTTCTGGACCTGATGTCATAAACCAGTACAACAACAGCAGCAACTGCAGCCACGCCCATCACTGCAGCGATGACCAATCGGATTACGGCTTCGGTCCAGTCATGGTCACTGTCTGTAGAAAGAAATGGTCACTTGTGTAAAAAACGAAAGTTTTGTTGAAAAGAAAGTGAGTAGGTATCACCACTACCTGAGCGTGTCTGACAGAGTCCACTGATGTCCAGATGTTGAGTCTTGTTGCTGATGGGATTGTTCAGCACACATCTGTAGGTGTTTTTATCCTGATGTTCCACCTCCAGAGGTAAAGAGATGCTGATGCTGAAATCAGACACGCTGATGTTGGACAATAAACTGCTTCCTTTGTACCAGGAGAGAGTCACGTGACTCACATCCAACACTGAACACAACAGCACACTTTTGGACGCTGATGAAGATGATGATGAACATTGAGGAGAGTATTTGGTGATGACAGGAACAGGTAGAGGAGCTGAAGATACAGTAAATAAGCTAGGTAAACAAAAAATAAACAAACCCAAGAAAACGATTTAGTACTATACTCACCATAAACAGTGACACTGAATTTGTTGGCGAATACATCATTGATATTTAGTTCATAAACTCCATTGTGTTCATCACTGACGTTTGTGATAGTGAGATCTCCAGTTTGTCTTTCGATATGCAGACTTTCTGTGAATCTCTTATCAATACCATATTTAATTTCCCCCTTCGCTATTTTGGTTATCAAGGTTCTGCTCGACCCAAACCACCACTCGATATCACCATCGCTCGGAATTTCAGTCAGACCGGTGCGGAGAGTGAAGGAATCTCCCGCCATCACTGGCACTTCTATATCAGTCTCTGAGGTAAAAATTAAATGTAAATGTCTAACGTAAACGTTATTTTTATTACAATAGCCTATCTAATATGTACTCAAACTGAAGCCATAAATACATTTAAAACTCACCAACCAGAGGAAAAAAACATAAGTAGAAAAAAACAAGCGCGGGAATCATTTTCTTCAACCGTTTGAGATCCGCACGGCTTTAATGTCTGAAAAACATGACAGAATCGCGTGTTTAACGTTTCATTATCTTAAATATTAAGTGTAGATAATTTGCTGTGAGCCAAGCAGAAAAAAAACTCAGTCTGCACGCTTCCGTGAGGTGCGCGTGATTGTTGTTGTACGTGAACGAGCAACATCTGCTGGTGTCGCGGCTCAGTTTCGCATCTCGCATTTATGTGGATGTAAAATATTTTAGTCATTATTTAATATTCCCATTTTTTTTTGTGTCTAATTTTAATACATGTATTAGCATGATTGTTTAAAAGAGATGCTCTCCCCATTAATCAATACTTTAAATAAATAACTATTTTAATGATCATACTTACTAAACAAACGTTTTATATTATGATTTATATTATTATTTTAATCTTTTCAGTTGAGGTTCACCTTTGAACACTCTGAAATTCTATGCAGTGACACACCCGCTTTCTCAAGAAATCACGTGACGTGCAAGGTTCGATACGAGCCGATCATCATCATCATCATCATCAGTATCACTGCTGCAGTAGATGCGGTCTGAAGCGACACCAGTATGAGGAACAATACTTTCCTTTTTTGGGTTTTATTACTCGTAGACGGTGAGTCAAATTCATTTTTTATTAATTCATCACTTTCGGTTCCAATATAAACCGGAAACAAGACAGTTTTTAACACAAACTTGCAGGATGAGCGCACAGTTGGAACAGAGAGACAGTTAAAACACCTTATTTCCTCCTTGCGCGCGATTATTGCCCCACACATTGCATCATTTTTGAGCATGGAAAATTACTGCACGTGTGGAGCATAAATCACGAGAGAGGACTCACGATCCACACGAAAGTTAGTTTCAGCTGTCCTTCTGTTCCAACTGTACCAAGTCTTACGGTACCCCTGATTAATGACATGACAGCGACGTTAAAAATGTATTTCTGGGGGTAACTTTGTGCACGTGTGTGTTCGGTAGTGAACACTAGAGGGCGCTGACGGCCTGTAATATTCTCAGCATTAAAGGTGTACATGAAAACCGACTGCGACACATCCTGTTTTAACCGAACAGAATAGAGCAACACAAATAAATCACTTCATTTACTATCACTGTCATTCAGGCTAGATCTACACCAGAAATGGAAAAGTAGGGTAGTAAAGTTTGCCAACATCAAGCTCGTAATTATTGCTTGAGGTCCTTTTAACATTAACTAGGGTGGGTTTTAATTATTGAGGTGCATATTTTTGTTTGCATGTGATCTTCAGCCACTTAAGTTTTACAATTTGCATGTCTTGTAGAAACTGCAAGCCACTTGCTAGGCTTATTTTTCAAGAGACACCACAGGAAATTCGTTTATTTGCATTACCAACACAGTGGAAACTGGTGTTAAAACTACTTAAGAAAGAAAGAAAGTTAAGAAGTTTTAACCCAAATTTGAGTAAAATATGTAGAATTTATTTTATTAAAATTTGAAGCCAACGGTAGGATTTGTTCATATTTTACCCAAATTTTGGTTGAACCAACCCAACATGTTTCTTAAATACACCAGATTTCTTCAGAAAAAAATAAAATAAAAAAAATATTGCATTAAAGCCCATACTTAAAAATAAAAGCCTATACACTGTAATAAAAATTGGAAATTGGACAAAGCCAGTTGTTGGGTTAAAAATATAATTAAAAAAAATTGTGCATAATGTCAACTTAAATGACATTAAACCGACGTTAAAAAAAAAGGAAAAAAAAGAGAGAGAGAGCTTAACTTATTTTAACATGGTCAAGTAAAAACATATATTGTCATAACTTATTAGTCATATATTTTTTTTACAGTGTTGTGTTGAGTTTAAGGATTAACAGATATTTCCGTAAAATTACTGGATAATGTCCTGGCAGAAAATTACCAATACATTATTAGGGGTTCAAGTGCTGAAACTCTATTATTATTGTTAAAGTTTCCAAATATCAGCATTCTGCCCTAGAAGTGATTGGGCAGACCAAACCGTAAGTCGTAGAGACTTGAAACTTACACCGTCTACAACGTCACCAAGACTCACCCCAATCGGCCTGATGGGGGCGCTACAGCACTCAAAAGTTCACTCATAATTCCTAAACCATTAGGCGTAGACTCAAGTGTCTTATATATCGTTGGAATCCTTGGACAAAATGCATGCCGAAATTGTAAGGTATTTTGGATTTTTTGAAAAAAAAAAAAACTACTATTGCCAACTAGTCAATAGTTTCTGATTGTCAGTAATTATCAAAAAAAAGTTTAATTTTCGATTCACGGCAAAACATTTAAAGTGGGTGGAGCCACTTTTACTAAAATAGCTATAATTCCTGAACGGAATGAGATATTTTCCCCAAACTTGGCACACATATGTAAGAGCTCATTCTGTGGTCGCGTGAAAAAGGACGTGGACAGTGTCTTTGTCCGAGGTGCCAAGACTGCCTTTGAGGACATTGGTGCATTTAGAAAAACGCGACCATCATCGACCAATGAACAGAGGCCGATCGGAACGAAACTCGCTGGGCCTGTTTGACTCACAGCCCTAGAGGACTGTGAGAAATTCGAAAGAAATCAGCCACCAGGGGGCGCCTTTGCATTTTTTGCAATTTTTTGCACAACATTTATGTTAAAACTCCTCATTCTGAGCAACTTTGTCTCTAGGACCAATTGAATCGTTCATTAAATATTGGATATTGTTTCAAAAACAAACTTTCGCAAACTATTCTGAGGTTTTTGGCTCAACCTCAATAACTATTAAAAATACACATACATTTAATAAAAAAAAAATGCCTGTATTGGTTGTTTTTTCCATCTGCGATTTAAGTGTTTACTTGCTTCCTAAAGAAAACACTGTACCTTTTTTACACATTGAACCCCGATAATTGCTGCTTGCAGCTATATTCCATTTTGTATGTTTTTACAGTACATGAATTTGAATGACAATTATGTGGAACTATAATATCAAATATCATGTAACATTATCATTTATCAGTACAATACAGGAATATAACTGTAAGATTGCCTGAGAAATTGCCTTCATCAATATACATTATACACAATATTTACCTTTTATTTACATTACATTATAAACAATATATTTACAGCACTGTCTCTGTTTGTTCCTCAGGTGTGTTTGGTTCTGATAAAGTGATATCAGTGTCAGTGATGGAGGGAGATTCTGTCACTCTACGCACCGATCTCACTGAAATACAGGGAGATAGTAAGATAATCTGGAATTATGGTACTGAAATCATCGCTAAAATTCAAGAAGGAAACCCTTCTCTTCCCAATTCTGATGAGAAATTCAGAGACAGACTGAAGCTGGACGAACAGACGGGATCACTGACCATCACAAACATCAGATCTGAACATGCAGGAGATTATAGTGTAGACGTCAAGACTACAATTTCAAAATCGACTATATTATTTAAAGTTACTGTCCATGGTGAGTAAATCATGTCAGTCAGTTGTCTGAAAAGTTTAGATGCTGTGGAATTATTACAAGTACTTTTATTATTTAAGATCTCTGAAGAGTTATTTTTTTGTCAATTTTAATAAAAAATAAATAAATAAATAAATAAATATAAATATATATATATATATATATATATATATATATATATATATATATATATATATATATATGAATTTGGGTTTGGATTAAAGTGTGAAACACAAAATATCTTTTATAACCTAATCCATATTAAATATATGTATTTGAAAAGCTGAATCTGGAGTTTGAATGTATTCTTGAAACAAAAAATAACTTTATATGAGTAAAGCCTATTAAATTTCTCAGTCTGAGATTTTACACTCTTCTTTCAAGGCGTGATTGTGTGGAAATTCCAGCGTAATCTCTGTTTTAAAGGCTTCATGTGTTTGTTGTTGAGACAGATCATGTGGACTCAGTGCCAGTGATGCAGGGAGATTCTGTCACTCTACACACTGGTGTCACTGACATACAGAGAGATGATCCGATACTGTGGAAGTTTGGAGATCAGATCATCCTCACGGATCGCTTAACCTGTTAACAGTCGCCCCCAGTAGTTTAGCTCAAACCCAAACCTGACATACTCACACTAAAACAGTCACAGTTCATGAACGCTCTGGACTACAGAGATAACTGGGATCTCTTTAGAAAGACGAGAGATGTGACTTTGATGTTCAAGTATCAGAATTTATTCTATTATTATAGAAAAACACTGAGAGAGGCTTAAATATTTGGGAAAGTATTGATCCACTAATTTAAAATAAAAGACTTTTAGGAATAAATATATGAAACTGCGCCAGAGCAGCTTAAAAGAGCAAAGCCACATGTCTGAACAAGATATCATTTTAAAAAATGTAAATGCAATATACTTTTCCCTCCAGTCTGCAAACATTTACATCTTTGCCCATGTATAATACTCAAAGTTCAACGGAAGACGTAGGCTTTCTGTGTGCGCTAAACCACATGACTGCGGCAGGAAAATGAATTCTGTTTGCTGGCAACACGAGCGTATTAGAGATGTGTCATGGTGTTGGTATGTGTGGCATTCTCAGCTACTGTTCAAATAACTAATCGTACATTGCGTCAGCAAACTCTCATTTTGTTCTGGCTCTGTTCTGGTATGGCACACCCACTTTACAGCATCCAATCAATTCTGATGTATTCCTACCGTAATCCTGCCGTATTTTCTCATTTAATTCCTGTTTTGCTTAGTGCATTTCATTATAAAAATGTAAAATACTGTATGTTTTTAAATTCATGTGTGCTTTAATATTTTTAAAGTGATGTGTGTTAAGGTAATCCGGGTTTTCGTTGTTTTATATGCAGAATCAACTAAAAATGAGACATTTGTAAGTTGATTCCCATAAATGTTTGAATGTTTTGTGACGCTATCAAACATTTGAACATCCAGAGGAGCCTGTCAAACAGCAGCATTATTGTGTTCATGAGGCTCAAGCAAACATGATAATAGAGACTTTACCGCTGAAACAACATTGGTGTTCATAATTGCCGTGATTTTTATTTAACCTGAAGACATTGATATTCTCCTTAATCAACACTAGAATGTCTTAAATAATGACGTGCTCAGCTTTACTGCCATTAAAACTACACCTATGCTTGAATGATTTAGTTTTTATGCCATCTTAACTGGACAAAAATAACTCAGAACTGTCAGATTCGATGTTGCGTATTGTACTTTACTCTTGATTTGATTTAAAATGTTATTGCTGCGCCATTACGATCATATATATCAATGCTCGAGCCTTTAGACTTTCAAATGACGTATTATTTGTCAATACTAGTGAACATATTTGATAGTAAATTCATTACGAAAATGTAAACAAACCTCGGAACCAGCGATGGTCTCGCGCAAGTTAATGGATTAAACGCTGCTGTTGATGAAAGATGGAGGAACATTGATCTAAATGATCAAACTCGAGAAATCACCATCAGAAACATCAGAACTGATCAGTCTGGAGATTATAAAATGGAGTTCAACAGCATCAGAATGATCTTACACAAGAAATTCAGTGTTACTGTTGGTGGTGAGTACTGTAGCTGTTCTGTTCAATTCTATTATAGCCTACCGACTCTGTGATGACTCTAGTAGTAAACAGCTGCTTAAATGAACTATTTTACATCAAATTAAACTAAAATGTAATATTTAAGATGCAGGATAAAGCATGCAGGATTTTTTTTTTAAATAATTTGCTTATACATATTTGTTTATCATGTGCAAATCCTTGGAATTCATATATTAAAATGCTTATTGTTTTTATGCTCATATGTTTCCAGTAAGACTAATACAGTTGTAATACAGTGTAATGTGGCTTAAGAACAACTTGGCACCTCATAAAACACATGAACATTTCATGCTTTCTAAGACCAGAACAAGTAAAACCTAATACCACATGTCCATTCGACAACATCATATGTAAAAATAAAAACATTAAAACTCAAAAGTTTTTTTTTATTATGCAGCATTATTCATACATCACAAGTTCATCAAACCATTGAAATCACAAAATAAAATAAAACAAATACTTATTAACAGTAAAATAAAACTAATATGAACTACTTTTAGTCTTTTAGTCAAGTCATCTTCATTTATATAACGCTTTTCACAATAGAGATTGTTTCAGAGCAGCTTCACAGTGATAACAGGAAAATTAATGGACAGTGATTGTTTTGGCTTTACAGCAGCTCTAGAGCTAAAGTAGGTTTTTGATTGAATCACTTCCATTGTAAAAAACGTTAATTATTAATTTAGGGGCTGCTTAAATTACACATTTTTAACTGAAAACAGAAGACTTATAATGCGTTCTTGCTGTTCATTTACGTATTTAGTCTATAGGTTTGCACGTTTATGTGTATGTGCACATATGCTTAGTCTTTATACATAGTGACATCACCAAATTACTTGTCTGGCCTGCATAATACCGTTGTTTCTGCGGATCTATGTGAACTGGAATAATTTTGATAACGTTTGATCTATACGTATAGGGAAAGGGAAGGAGGCCTTTGCAGGGGATAATTTAGTTGACACTTCAGGGCTGGGTTGTCGTCATGTCTAGGCGCAGGTCCTTCATCTCATCTGGATACAGCCTGGATATGGCAGACTATTGCAACCCTTAAACAGATAAACAGAGAGAGACTAATATTAGCGTATTAGTCTAGATTTAAACTTCTAGTCATGCAATTTTTACTTCAACTATGCATTCTGTTAATTTTGTGAATTGGTAAGTTTGGTCAGGGCGCAAAGAAATATATGTATCATCAGCGTAACAATGAAAACTAACGCCATGCTTCCTAATGATATCTCCCAACGGCAGCATGTACAGAGTGAAAAACAACGGTCCTAGTACTGAGCCTTGCGGTACTCCATATTTAACTTGTGATCACAATATTCTTTTAAATAGACTCAAAAATTATGTTGGCATTAGTGGAATTGCATTGTCATGGTTCAAATCATACTTATCTGACCGTTATCAGTTTGTAGTAGTAAACGAAGAGATGTCCTATCGATCACAAGTGTCAAATGCAGCACTAAGATCCAGTAACACTAATAGAGAGATACAACCATGATCCGATGATAAGAGCAAGTCATTAGTAACTCTAACGAGAGCAGTCTCAGTACTATGGTAAGGTCTATATCCTGACTGGAAATCCTCACAGATACTATTTCTTTCTAAAAAGGAACATAGTTGTGATGAAACTGCCTTTTCTAGTATTTTTGACAGAAAAGTGAGATTTGAAATCAGCCTGTAATTGACTAATTCTTTAGGATCAAGTTGTGTTTTTTTAATAAGAGGTTTAATAATAGCCAGCTTAAAAGTTTTTGGTACATATCCTAGTGATAAAGATGAATTAACAATACTAAGAAGAGGATCTATGACCTATAGATTTAGATGATTTCACAAGTTTGGACAATTCTTCCTCTCCTATAGCAGCCAATGAATGGAGTTTTTCCTCAGGGACACTACAATGCACAGTCTGATGTGATACTGTAGTAGACGGTTGCATAGTTTAATTAATAATTTTCTCTCTAATATTATCAATCTTTCAAGTACAGAAGTTCATAAAGTCATTACTGATAATGATATGATTACAGATCATAGCCTAGATGTGCTGTGTTTGACAGAAGCCTGGCTAAAATCTGACGATTACGTTACTTTAAATGAGTCCAGCCCTCAAGGATACTGTTATAAACACAAGCCACGTCTGAAAGGCAAAGGCGGAGGTGTTGCTGAAATTTATAGTAATATCTTCAGGATTATTCAAAAGTCTTTTAAATAGAATTCCTTTGAAGTGATTGTGCTTTATGTAACGTTATCTAGTGTACGTAATGATAATGGTTAATGGTAACTAAGTGCTTCTGGTCACACACCTAATTAAATTCAAGAAAGCTACATCTGTGGTAGTTCCTACAGTGAATGTTACCTAAGTGTAATCTCTGAAAAAAAACATTTCTGTTTGTTCTCCAGGTGTGTTTAGTGATGAGAAAGATGGAGTGAAGACGGTGTCTAAGAAGACAGGAACTGATGTCCTTCTAGACACTCACGTGACTAAAATACAAAATGATGATATTTCGATAGAGTGGACATTTGGACCTCAAAACATTTCCATAGCAAAACTTGATGGAAAGAGCAAAAATAAAATATATAACTACAATGATTTGAGATTCAAGAACAGGCTGTATCTACAGATTGAGACTGGAGATCTCACCATAAGCGATGCCAACAGTGAACACTCAGGACTTTATCAGCTGAAGATCATGAACAACACATACACCATCCAGAAGAGATTCAGTGTTACTGTCAGTGGTGAGTAACTCAATGTGCTTTATGAACAATTTAGATAATGTGATATCAGGGCATATTTGTTTTTGTCCCCTCACACCAAGAATAACTATATTATCATCCAAAACCAACAGACAATAACATTCTGGAAGTGTGTTTCACTTGTGAAGGATTGTGAATCAGATAATTACTGTTACTGAAACAAAATTATTCCTGTTTAAAACACATTTGGGTTATATAGTGCTGATGTTAGTAGTGTTTGTTATAGATCAGACACATTCACATTAGTGACTGTCTTTATCATTTCAGATTCAGGTTCCTCAGCTGCTGTATCAGGTGGGGTCAGTTTTGGTCTGCTGGTTTGGGCTGTAACTGTTTTGTTACTGCAGGAGGTATAAGTAACCAAACATGTGAGTATTACACTACAAGTGTTTGAAAACGATTCCCTTATCATAAACACAAATTTGTGAAAACAATGACGGTGTGTGTATTATGTCTTTCTTTACAAAATGACATCGCAAATTACTAATACAGCATTTTTAGATATTTTCATGGATTTGTTTGAACTGGCATTATTATCAACACTATTTCATTTTTAACCAGGTGTTTTTACTGTGAATCTTTCTGTGTTTTTGTCACAGGTTTCAGTGAAGATAAACTGAATCAAACTCAGGATCAGGATGAATAATGAGGAGAATCACCTCCAACAGAACATAATCATAATCTGTAATAATGTAAACACAGGCTTTGCAAGGCATACTGATCAGTATAGGGGCTATATATGCAACAATTTTCTTGTATTAATCAAATTTTATTGCCAATATGTGAACATCTTGTAATGAAGCTTAAAAAATGAGACCTTCCCTAACTTAGGTTGTCTATAGCTTGTAGCTTCACCAGGAAAATCCAAAGGATGTGAGGTTTACACATTGTATGAAATTAATGCATACAATGTTCTGGAAAATGCTTAAAGAGGCATTCTGTACTGTAATGTCATGCAAAGAAGATGAATTCATTCAAACTATAGTCTCACAGTCTTCTTCTAAGCAAAAGATGAAAAAGAACGTCACTGTGAGTATATCAGGGCATTGAATCACATTCAGTCTCGTGTTCATTATGTGTTCATGAGTGTGAGCTCGAGCAGTTCACTTAATGACCACTGTGTTTATTATATATAAGCAATGTTTGTGAAATATATCACACTTCAGGTATTTTTTTGCCTCATGCTTGACTAGAACAAAAGGAATTTTCTTCACAGGTATTTGTAAAGCTCATATATCATAAGTAATGTTTGTTGTTTCTTCTTAGTGTAATAATTGTAATCAATATTTGCATGGGGATTTAAATTGTGACTGATCTTAAAGCTGCAGTGTAATTTCTGTTCTGTTAGTGTGTGCTCATACATGTGGATCTGTGTGGATCATGACAATAAAGCAAACTGGACAAAACTAAGAGTATTATATGGTGTCAGAGTGGATTGTAAGTCGCTGACATTGTGTAAAGAAGAATTAGTCAGGATGTTAACATGTCTGTCAGTAGGATCTCTCGCAAGACTTTACTATACTGTATTCCCCCGAGGAACTTTGCGTTCACTCGGAATTAACCCAAAAGTTTTGTGAGCGAATGCAAAGTTTTTCAGGTGAACTAATGCAAAAGCACTGAAATATATGGAGATGGGAGGAAAAATCAATACTTTTGCAAAACTTTGTGTTCACTTGCAAAGCGTTTGTGTTCTTTTCGAGTGAACGCAAAGATTCTTTTTTCACTTTTCCCCGGAGAAATGGGGGAACACAAACATTTTGCAAGCGAATACAAGTATCTCGGGGGAATGCAAGCAAACTCAAGAACATTATATTGACACTTTCTTTCCTCCCATTTCATATTTTTCCTGCAACATATCCTTTAAGGGGCTCCAAAGAAATGTATTTTTTCCATCTGTAGAGTCCAACAGTTGCCTGTTTTAAAGCAGATGGTAAGTAATTTTCAGCTCTTTTTCTTCCCTCAAAAAAACTACTTTAAAATATTGTGTAGTGCATTTTTAACGTGTTTATTGCTAAGTATAATTAGGCAAAACAGAACAGCATGCACGTATCTCCACTGTAAAATTTAAAATTATTAAAACTTTGTCATCAATTATATACATTTTGAGAAATGACAATAGGTTTTTTTCCCAAAAAAATGTTGTTCATTCAGTGTCCCTTAATGCAGGTACATCAATAGTCCAGTAGATGGAGACAAGTGACTGTGTTGCAGAGTCTCAGCAATCATCTCCTAAATGTCTCTCTGGATATCTAGTGTAACCTCGGTTCCCTGAGAGGAATTAATACAACACAACTCGGAAAATAAAATGAGGATTTCATTTGCAAAAACAGATAACTCCATTTTTATTAATTCTCATAGGCTAAATCATGTTTTTTTTGTTGTTGTTGTTGTTGTTGTTGTGCAGTTCATTTCAATATCAATCAAACTGCAGTTTTGATAATAACTAAAAAAAAATACAGGTAACTTACAAAATTAAAGTTCATTGAGTTTTCTTTTGGTATTTTTGCAAATGGAAACACAAAAAATATATATTAAATGTGGTCTCTCATTCACCGCTATATAAGTTTACCCAACTATGACGACTTCTGCTTCTGAGAAACATGGAAATGTGAAAAGGGTCAATTGTAGACACAAACATTTAAACTGTAAAGATGTTTTAGGCTGCTTACAATATTTGACCTTTTACCTTTAGTCCAAATTAATCACATCTCAAAACCACAGGAGAAATGTGAGGAATGACACCTGCATTGCAATTGGGAAGTGAATATCCTAAATTATGGTTCAGTGTTTGTACACAGTGATATCATAGCAATGTTCTGGAGTCTTGTTTTTTGTAGGCCCTATATTTGACCAAAGTAATATTATAACAACCAAAGAATCATGTTCTTCTACATTTTAACTAAACATGTCACTGCCTGAAGTGTCCTGTTTTGTCTGTTCTTGGAAAGCTGCTTTGCAGAGCTTGTGTTGCCATATCCACTCATTATAGGAAACTTTGAGCTTGTTGTTTGGGTTTGGCTCATATAATGATCAAATTTATGGAGTTATTTATGTGTACAGATGCAGGTAACAATTTTAGTTTTATATACTTAAATACTAATTAAACTCACACTCCACCCAGTGTCCAACAATAGAATTACAACATACATTAAATGGAGCATAATGTCTCTCTCTCTCTCTCTCTCTCTCTCTCTCTACATATGAGCCACTATGCTCCATTTAATGTGTGTAATTCCACTGTTGGACACTGGGTGGAGTTTGAGTTTAATTAGTATATAAGTAGCGAGAGAGTAAGAGAAGTCAGGTGTGTGATGGAGGGAAGCGCAACAGTTTTTGACCGTGTCAAGACATGCAAACATGTGGAATTGCAATGTGTTTGAGAAACTGTGAGTTTAAAATTTCATCTGCAAACTTTCTGATAAATGAATTTGATAAATGCAGTAGTGGACTGGATGAATCTTGTTTGCATCTCACGCATCAAAAACAACCCTTCAACACCTATAAGTGATAAGATGGTCATTTGTCACTTCAATATATGTAATCGAGACCTGATCATCTTACACTCCAGATGCCCCAAATAATGACCCCCAAATTTACAATCCTCCCCAATATCAGACTCACAACTAAATGAAAAGAACAGGCAGAAACATAATGCCCAAAGATCACAAGTTTATTTATCAAAGATCACTACTAATACACATTGAGCTCAACATCAATAATAAAAAAAGACACTTTACACTTTAAAAGTCAACCACATGGCTTAAACCAAAACTAACATTAATTGGCATTGGAAGCAGAGGTGGACATGACACTTTACTTATAAAGTTAAAATTGCGAGTTACAAAGTCAGAATTGCCTCATATTACTATAATTTTTTGCCCTCAAAATTGAACTTTATAACTTGCAATTGCAAGTTTATATCTCACAATTATGAGAAAAGTCTGACTTTATAACAAGTAATTTAATTCAACTTTATATCATGCATTTCTGACATTATAACACACAGTTGAGAGAAAACAAAGTAACAATTTCCAGAAAAAAATACAGAATTCTGAGATAAAAAAGTCAACAAGACAAACTTATCATGGAGAATTTGATTAACGTCTTGTGTTGACACCTGCATATATCACCTCAGTCTCCTGTTTCACATTCTGAAAGGAAACACAAACACAAAAGTTATAAAGTCTTAAAGGGGACCTATTGTGCAAAATTCACTTTTTCGTGGTGTTTGGACATAAATGTGTGTCAGCAGTGTGTGAACACAACCACCCTATAGTGATAAAAATCCACCCAGTGCTTTTTTTTAATCCCCATAAATCATAAGCAGTGTCTCAGAACAAGCCGTTTCCAGATCTCTGGCAGTGTGACGTCACATTAATTCATTTATGTCTGCGCAAATCATTTCACACCGGACTGCTTTGTGAACGAACATCAATACAAAGGGACAATACAAAACAGAGGTTGAGCTAAAAAGTCATTACTCAAGGATAGATCAGTAACTGTTCGTGATCCATCTTACAGTCACCAGAGTGATACAGCAGTAATGAAGGTGAGAGCACTTTATTACAGTTCATCGGAGTTGATTTACGGATATAAAGTTTACCAGTTTAAGCACCACCCGAAAAGGCATAAGGTCTTTATATATTTGTTTACTGTTAGTTGTAACGAGTGTTTCTGTGTTCTTCACTGTGTATGTTGGTGATAATGCAAGGGAGAGAGAGAGAGTTTATGAATAATATTTTAATGCACACTTGCAGTGTTTTATTAAGCTCTTACAGTGATTTCAGTGAACAACCAATGACTTTACATTCATTTTTTTTTTTTTTCAAACGCTATCATGTTTAGGATTTTGGATATCTTTTTTTTTTTTTTTAACACAATGTGTGTAGCCAAGGATAGCACATAATGTTACACATCTTTGTGTTAACCTTTCTGACACATTTATGTGTTAAAATCATGTGTAGAAATCAAGACAACAAATGTTGTCCCTAAACTCACCCAGTGATGTGTGAGAATTTAACACGGTTGGAGTCAGTTTTAACATCTCTTCTAAGAGTGCACAGTTTGTTCAGGAAATCCACAGTTTCCTGTGTGACTGTTTCAGCAGCAGAAACACTATACAGCTATAACGTTTTTGCCAGTAAATAGTTTAAATTATGCTATTTTAAGTATTCTATATGATATGAACAGTAATTATGGCCCAACAATACTTCATACCAGTGTTGTAGCACTTGAAACTGAATAAGACCGGACTTGGACTCAAGTGTGACTCAAGTGTGAATCCAAGGCTATTTCAGGAGCACTTGAACTCTGGTCTGATCTGGTCTTGACTATAGTCATAAAACTCCAGTAGAAGTCCGAGTTTCATCTTGAATACTATAGCTCTATGTTTTACCTCATGTGTTGCAAACATGGCAGTTAAAAAAATACTTATGTAAAGAAAGATTGTACATACTTTTACTAGCTGATCCAGTTTTGGACATTCAGCCACTGAATTCTTCAGCAGGTAGTACAGAGTACTGATTCACAGGTGGATCTGAAGACTAACTCTCCTCAAGCATGGTTTCTCGATGGCAACCTATAATTACAATTAACAATTGAAACTTAAACTTAGTTTTGAGTTTTATGTTAATTTTAGTCAAACAGCTTTTGGTATTACAGGAAACTCTTTAAGCATCAAGTTTAGAAATGTTTATAATAGCAGAAACACTGAACCCTGACACACATACCTGTGTTACAATTATTTTTGAACTGTGTCAAGATCTTATCTGATCTTTCTTTCTCTGGTTATTGAGGGCATTACCACAAGTCAAGCAATTTTTTCAGCACTTTTATTTCCTTTGTAGGTCAGCATGTGTGTGAAAGCCTAAATCTGTTAGTATACTGTATACTGTGAGGCCGCTGTAGATAATATACAGTTGCAATCAAAATTACTCAACCCCTAAATTGCAAATTATTACAATGGTTCAATTTGTTGAATAAAGTGATTATTTTTGTTTTGTTTTTGTGCACAATAAGTATTCTTGTCTCTTCATGATATTATTGCTGAACCAATGAACTGTTTTAACCACATTTTTAACTACCTTTATGGACGTCAAAAGGTGCAATGACATTGCTGTCTATGCGTGGATCAGATACCCTCGGATTTCATCAAAAATATCTTAATTTGTGTTCTGAAGATGAATAAAGGTCTTACAGATGTGGAATGATATGAGGGAGAGTAATTAATGACAGAAATTTTGGGTGAACTAACCCTTTCAGCTTCCTCACAGACGGCATGATGTTTTCTTGACTTTTTTTTTTTTTACTTTATATTTCTAACATGCAGTCAAACATTACACTCAACAAACCCCTAGCCAGTTCATGTATTTCATCACCCCCTGTACTCTAATTCACTCTGGCATCTGAGAGGCAGCTTTCTGTGTGCGCACAGAAATCTGAATTTAAAGAAACAATCCACTATTTTGAAAATAGGCTCATTTTCCAACTCCCCTAGAGTTAAACAGTTGAGTTTTACCGTTTTTGAATCCATTCAGCCGATCTCCGGGTCTGGCGGTACCACTTTTAGCTTTCATCAGAAATTAAAAGTTTAGACACCTCAATATGCATGGCGAGTTTTTGAAGGCTGTGATATGGTTCGTTTTAGGCAAAGACTGTAAAAAACATATGGACGTAGCGTCCGTGACGTCACCCATAGAGTTCTGAACAGCAGTTTTGACGCGTAAATGAGGCCGCGGCCATCTTAGCAGCACGTGACCGCACGTCACTCACGGATAACTGAAAATGGGCAAAGAGGCAGGACGTAGTTGGAGCCCATGCGACTTGTTGCTGAAACCACGCCCGCCCTAGCTATCTATCTTAGATACTATCTAAAATATTAATAAATATAACAATAGGCTAATTAATTTGTGTGGGGTGTGCAAATAACACAAATCAAATGGGATTTCATACCTTTATAATGAAATAGAGATCGCAAGATGAATCCAATCCGTGGCACTTGGGTAAAATATATATATATATATAGGGCTTGACATTAACTTTTTTGCTCACCAGCCACTGTGGCTAGTGGTTTTCCAAAGTTACTAGCCACTCAGCATTTTCACTGGCCACAATTGTGATGTTGGTAAATTACATTTTATATCATTAAAGTTGACTTTGTTATGCTTAAATTACTTTATTTTGAGTCATTTTACTTGATTTAGAAGATTTAAAACATTTAAGACATCTGTGTGCACGTGTATTTGACTATTCAGCAAGCGGCAACCTCCCCCAGTCTCTCATGAAGCCAATACGGAAGTAACTTAAACTGCGATTCATCGACTGGCCGCTAGGGACAGGCTCCAAAAGAGAGCAGAATCTCATAGAGTCCCATGTTAAATTGGCCAAGTTTATAGCAGAAAAAAACGTTTACAAGTTGGTTCAAATTGTGCTTTTGGTCTATACTGCTATTTTTGCCCTTCATGACAACTCTGAGGGGGGTGAATTTTTTTATAACTTATCCGTTTAAATTATATTAAGCCTTAAAGTTCTGCATAATTAAGGGCGTGGTCACTTGAGTGACAGGTGGATTGGCACTGCTCTCTGTGAGCCGTCACTTTACCTCAGCTAATTCCAGCCGCTGAATTTGGCATCTCAGCCGTATTTGTGCTTTTTTTCTCGATTATTTTATACAATTATAAAATATGGCTTGCTGCATAATATTCGAGACTGATGTGTGTCTGTGTAGATGTGCATGCATGCGGAAGAAACAGAACACACATTGTTGGATCGTGGCATTGGCTAAAAGTTCCTGAGATTTACTACAATGACAATACCGGGAGGATATACAACTCTGACAGCACTGCTTGGATATTATAACTAAAACTGCTGCACTATTTTGAAAAAAATATACTTTGGACACGGGCTCATTTGTTTGTTAGATACGATCGTATACAGTTTTACAACATAAACGCTGCTCAGATTGCATTATTTCTTGAAGAACGATGACAGAGAGCAGATCATTCAGAAGAAATGTGAAATGTTTTTTTGTTTTGCAATGGACACTCATATTTTACCCAAGTGCCACAGATTGGATTCATCTCGCGATCTCTATTTCATTATAAAAGGTATGAAGTCCCATTTGATTTTCCATGTTGTTATTTGCACAACCAACACTACTGGTGTTGGAGCATCTATATCTTAAAAAAATACCGTAGATTGACAGTAAACCTTTAGAACGTTCTGATGATAAAACTTATCTTCATTAATATTTTAGATCGTATCTAAGATAGATAGATAGCTCCTTTGCTTGCTAACATGGTCACGTCGAGCTAGGCGGGCGTGGTTTCAGCAACCAATCATATCAGCTCAAACCACCTCCCCGCCTCTTTGCCCATTTTCAGTTATCCGGGAGTGACGTGCGGTGACGCGCAGCTAAGATGGCCGCGGCCTCATTTAGGCGTCAAAACTGCTGTTCAGAACTCTATGGGTGACGTCACGGACGCTACGTCCATATTTTTTTACAGTCTATGCTATTCAGGCGCGAGGAGAACTGATCGCGCGCGCGACAGAGAGAGAGAGAGCGTACGCGAGAGAGCGCTTTTGTTGTGTGTCATTCAGCGCAATTCCACCTATCCCTCCTTCACTAACTGCACGTAAATAACGAATTGTGTGATTGGATTGTAATTTTGTGCTACGACGATCTTCGACGATCATTTGGCTGTAAACTGAAATTATATTCAACCCACCAAAGTGGCTAGTGGGAGTGGCTGTCTTACCCGCCACAGCTGAAATCTACCCGCATTTGGCGGGTTGGCGGGTGTTAATGTCAAGCCCTGTGTATATATATATATATGTATGTACCAGATGTATAACTCTCAAATGTTCTCTCAAACTAATGAGCATGTGTCCAAAGTATTTTCAAAATAGTGCAGCAGTTTTAGTTATATCCAAGCAGTGCTGTCGGAGTTGTATATCCTCCTGGTATTGTCATTGTAGTAAATCTCAGGAACAAAACGTTTAGCCAATGCCACGACGATCCAACAACGTGTTCCGCATGCGAGCACATCTACACAGACTGACATCTGTCTCGAGTATGCAGCAAGCCATATATTGTATAAAATAATCCAGAAAAAAGCACAAACACGACTGAGATGCCAAATTCAGCGGCTGAAATGAGCAGCTGAGGTAACATGACGGCTCACAGACAGCAGCGGCATCTACCTGTCACTCAAGTGACCACGCCCTTAATTATGCAGAACTTTAAGGCTTAATATAATTTAAACAGATGAGTTATAAAAAAATTCACCCCCCTCAGAGTTGTCATGAAGGGCAAAAATAGCAGTATAGACCAAAACACAATTTGAACCAACTTGTAAACGTTTTTTTCTGCTGTAAACTTGGCTAATTTAACATTCTGCTCACTTCTGCAGCCTGTCCCTAGCGGCCAGTCGATGAATTGCAGTTTAATTCACTTCCGTATTGGCTAAACGAGAAACGGGGAGGTTGCCACTTGGTTTTAGGCAAACAAAGCAAAAAATACTCAAGTACAGATACTCAAAAAGTGTACTTAATACAGTACTCAAGTAAATATACTTCGTTACTGTCCACCTCTGGCTGTAACACTGAAGTGTGGGACAGAGCCATTTTTCTTTTCATTTCTCTGTCCTCCTTATTATGTACTTCAAGGGACAACTATAAATTAAAACATGTGGTAAAACATGTATTATATAATACTTGTTACAGCTAGGATGTAAGTATACGCACGACAAGGAAGATAAAGGGTAGAACAGTCTTTAATAAACCCACAGGCAAGTAAATTGGCAAACACGAGACACAACCATACAATGAACGATACCAGACAATGATGAACTGAAAACACAAGACTTAAATACACAGACAAACGAGGTGGTTCATGGAAAACAGCTGATAGTGATTATGAAGGTGATCAGTAACTATGGTGACAGATTAGTGGCGGGAAATGGTGCAAAACAGGGTGAACTGGTGACATCATCCTCAATTATTAAATGTATGTTCAGACTGTACAGTGTATTATCTTACCGCTTTTTGTGCATTTTGCTTGTGGAACGGTGAATTATCATAAATCATCTGGGTCTGGACTGTTTCAATATCTTGATCCATATTTATGCAGATGCAGAAGATCACGACTGTGACCACAATCAATAGAGATCCAGCAGCAGCAGCAGCAGAGATCAGCACTGTGTGCACACTGGGCATCGACACTTCTGTAAGTGTAAATAAATAAGGATAGTTCTGTCAGCAGAAAACATCAGAACTATCAGAGATATAAAGCCTGGAGGATGAGAAGCTAATAATCCATGCAATCAAAAGAAAAAAAAAATTAAAAAAGTAAATTATAAAAAAACATTAAATAAAAATAGAACTCTTACTATATGTTTTTTAAGATTTATTTTTGGCATGTGATTGCCTTTATTATGACAGGACAGTAATTTGTTTTTCATAGTCTTAAAAATGTTTTGTTGTCGCTGACGCTTGTTTGAAATCTGTCCAGACCTTTGAATTCAGTCTGTAGTTCACAACAGGTTTTAAAGCTCTCTTCTCTTATCTATACCCAGAATCTTTGGTTTTATTCAATTTTAACACTATGTTTGGGACAAAGAACAGACAGAAGAGCATCGATGCAGACTTGTGGTTTAATAGTAGGAGGCCATATTAGGTTAAATAATTCTGCAGACCTATTAACTAACATTACAATGAACATTAGTAGTAGTTTTTTAATTTACATTTATTGGTGTAACAATAAGAACGTGAAGAGATTGGACAAAAATACACTGTTATTCTGCACTCACCATTAACAGTGACATTGAATTTCTTGATTGTCTCCTCGGTCCCAATGAAGATACTTAGTTGATAAACTCCAGAGTCTGTGATTCTCATGTTGTTGATGGTCAGAGATCCAGTCTGATTGTCCATCTTCAGTCTGTCTCTGAATCTCTCATCCTCATATTGAGGTTTGTCCCCGATCTCTATCTTGATTCTAGCAATACGCTCGTTTTCAAACCTCCACTCCATCCTGCTATATGTCTGTGTTCCAGTAAAATCACTATGTAGAGTTACAGAATCTCCCTTCTTCACTGAAACTTCAGCTGTTTCATCACAAAACACACCTGGAGAACAAAAGCAACAATTACTCAGAGAAGGATGAAGGATCTTAATGTAATGTTGTTTAAGCACAGCTGTTTGTTTGCTGCCAGCCTTTGGACTTTGCATTGTTTCCTGACCTGTGAATGATATCTGCCTGTATCCTGACCACGATTCTGCCTAGCCCTTGCTGTTCCTGTTTGCCCCTGCCTAGACCCTGCCTGTACAACCACGCTTACTTTTAATAAAGCTTGCAAATGGATCTCTGCCTGAGTCCCGTCTCATTACAATAATGCACACAAATAATGCTCGGCTCATAGAGTTTAAACTTGTTGGACTCAAATATAAAGAAATGCAGTCAGTGCTTATGTCAAGGAGTTCAGTAAAGTTGGCAATATACAGATTTGAGCTCTATGGCTGCATTTACAGTGCAAGTCTTAATGCACAGATCCGATCTTTTGACCATATCCGTTTTTTTTGGCTTCTATGATATTAGACTGCGTAGCCTATAGTAAAAGATAATGAATTTCAAACCTGAACCAAACATATTTTTATCTAGAGTCTGTCATTAGTCTTTAGTCTGCCACAAAAAAAACAACATTAAAATCATGAACTCAAATGTCATTGTGAAAAGAAAAAAAACAATGACTGTTGTAAGTAACAGTGCATAAATCAGACCTTTCTGTATAGCCTAATGCTAAGCTTAAACGAAAATAACGAAATAGTTGTGTAGTGAAGTATTTTTTTGTACACAGTGTCGCAAACAATAGCTTTTTTGCAGAGCTTGTGTTGCCATATCCACTTATTATAGGCAACTTTGAGCTTGTTGTTTGGGTTTGGCTCATAAAATGATCAAATTTATGGAGTTATTTATGTGTACAGATGCAGATCACAGTTTTAGTTTTATATACTTAAATACTAATTAAACTCACACTCCACCCAGTGTCCAACAATGGAATTACAACATACATTAAATGGAGCATAATGTCTCTCTCTCTCTCTCTACATATGAGCCACTATGCTCCATTTAATGTGTGTAATTCCACTGTTGGACACTGGGTGGAGTTTGAGTTTAATTAGTATATAAGTAGCGAGAGAGTAAGAGAAATCAGGTGTGTGATGGAGGGAAGCACAACAGTTTTTGACCGTGTCAATACATGCAAACATGTGGAATTGCAATGTGTTTGAGAAACTGTGAGTTTAAAATTTAATCTGCAAACTTTCTGATAAATTAATTTGATTAATGCAGTAATGGACTGGACGAAACTTGTTTGCATCTCACGCATCAAACCCTTCAAGACCTATAAGTGATAAGATGGTCGAGACCTGATCATCTTACATGCCCCTAATAAGGACCCCCAAATTTACAATCCTCCCCAATATCAGACTCACAACTAAATGAAAAGGACAAGCAGAAACATAATGCCCCAAAATCACAAGTTTATTTATCAAAGATCACTACTAATACACATTGAGCTCAACATCAATAATAAAAAAATACACTTTACACTTTAAAAGTCAACCACATGGCTTAAACCAAAACTAACATTAATTGGCATTGAAAGCAGAGGTGGAGAAGACACTTTACTTATAAAGTCAGAATTGCGTCATATTAAAGTTTTTTCTTGCCCTCAGAATTGGACTTTATAACTTTTGCGATTGCAAGTTTATATCTCACAATTGCAAGAAAAAAAGTCCAAATTGTGAGATAAAAAGTCAACAAGACAAACTTTTTTTCTACATATCGTTTCAAAACAGCTTTACAGAGAAAGCATGTCAACATTACAATTTAGAGAATCTGGTATCAGAGGTGACTGTATGTGATTTTAGAAATGTACATATCATTCAGTTAGCTAACGAAGTAATCATTTAGGCAGTTTAGTTTACAATCACTGTTAGCAGTTTAATGTTAAGGTAGAAGCAATGAGCTCCTGGAAATAATAAATTACATATTAACAATAATTAGGATATATAGAAATTTGGGAATGTGCATGTTGATCCAGATGTTGTGTCATCTGAAGTCCTTGCAGGAGTTGGTGCCAAACTTATGATGAATGTTTCGTGTTGACACCTGCGTATATCACCTCATCCTCCTGTTTCACATTCTGAAAGAAAACACAAAAGTTATAAAGAGACAAAATTAAGTATCGGACTAAATAACCATGCTTTACCACTAAAGAAAACCAAAGAAATCCCCTTCTTATTACAACAGTAAATAAAAACACAAGTTTAATCACACACTTAAACATTTTATTTTTAATGCATGCACAATCAAGAGAAAAGTCATTTTTATACATTAATTATGATAAAAAAAAAAAAAAAATCGACATACAACAACTTGGTGGCAACTTGATGCACTAGTGTTCACTGTAGAGGCTGATGTGCAACTATGCCTTCAAAGCCCATGCTGAAAGAAAATGCTTTTTGAATAGCTGTCCACTGTAGTGACCTCTATGTGTGAAAACGTTCTTAAAATATTATGTTATAACAGCATTATTATAACATTGCGCTATAATGCAACTATTTATTCTCTAAATTTTGTTTAGCAATAGCATTGTTCATGTTTAGTTTTAGCACTTTTGGTTAGGCATTATTTCTAATGAAGGATGGAATATTCACACTCACATTCACAGGAACACCAACAGTGTCCTCACATTTTGTTCAGGAAATCCACAGTTTCCTGTGTGACTATTTCAGCCTACAGAAACACTATACAGCTATAAGGTTTTTGCCAGTAAATAGTATAAATTATGCTATTTTAAACATTCTTAATGTTGTCTTGGAAGTCTCCTACAACAGGTTTACATGCAAACAAAGTAAAAAAACAACAAACAAAACAAACAAACAAAAAAAAAAACTTTAATTGTCAAATAATATACATTGAAGTATCAGCTCTTTTCTCAGTGTCTGAAAATGGTTCAATAAAGGATTCTGTCTCTTTAATCTCCTCTTTTCTTACAGCCTCTGTTGTGATTGGTCAGATGGCCCAGTGTGTTGCAAACATGACAGTTAAAAAAGAAATTATGTAAAGAGGGATTGTAGATGCTTTTACTAATTACAAATGACAACTGAAACTTAACTAAATTATAGTTTTCAGTTCTATGTTATTTTTTGTTGAAATGCTTTTCAGATTTGCAGAACTATCTTCAGCTTTTGTTTAGAAATGTTTATAATAGCAGAAACACTGTGAGCCTGGCTGACACACATACTGGTGTTACAGTTATCTTTGAATGAAGTGTCAAGATCTTATCTGATCTTTCTCTTTTTCTCTGGTTATTGAGGGCATTACCACAAGACAAGCTAATATTTTCAGCACTTTTATTTCCTGTGTAGGTCAGCATGTGTGTGAAAGCCTAAATCTGTTAGTGTACTGTGAGGCCACTGTAGATAATATACAGTTGCAATCAAAATTACTCAATACCTAAATTGCAAATCAGGCTTATTGGCAAAATTTGCAGACTTTCCGCTGTTAGCAATGAACTAATAAAAGAAACAACAAAAAGTTGTGCACAAAAAGTATTCTCGTCTCTTCATAACATTAAGGCTGAACCACTGCAGTCACATGACCGTTTTAACGATGTCTTTAGAACCTTTTTGGACCTTGAAAGTGTTGATTAATTGTCATGTTGATTATAGATAGAGTAATATACCTCTCGGATTTCATCAAAAATATCTTAATTTGTGTTCTGAAGATGAACGAAGGTGTTATGGGTGTGGAACGGCATGAGGGAGAGTAATTAATGACAGAATTTCATTTTTGGGTGAATTAACCCTTTCAGCTTCCTCACAGACAGCATGATGTTTTCTTGATGCTTCAGTTAATCTATCTTGCCTTCCACATGCTGCAGTTTTCCAGTGCCAGAGGATGCAAAGCAGCTCCAGAGCATCACCAAGCCACCACCGTACTTAACTGAATGAGTGTTCTTTTCATTCTTCTTCCTCCAATCCAAAGGGCCGAAATGTTCCAGTTTTGTTTCATCACTCCACAAAACAAAATCCCAAAACCTTTCATTTAATTTAATTTAATTTAATTATTTAATTTTGATCAAATTAGAGGCAACTTTTCTTGTTCTTTTGGGTCAGTAATGGTGTGTGTCAGTTGTTCTGGCATGGAAACCGCACATGCGTTAATGTGCAAACTGAAACCTCAGTGCTTGTTGCAACCTCAGTCTTTTGCTGCAGGACTTTTGCAGCCGCTTGAGTTTTTTTCCCCTCAGAAATCTGGTTGCAGACTTTAATAACTTCATTTTTTCTGTCTTGTTCCTTTACATTTGAACTATGCTTCCAACACTCTAGGATCACGCAGTCTCTTCACAGTCTTAAAGGCGATTATCTCTTCTCTACACTTTTTGGACCTATTTTTTTTACTTTACCATATTTCTAACATGCAGTCAAATGTTACACTCAACAAATCCATAGCCAGTTCAGGTATTTCATATTTTCATCTAACCCTGTACCCTAATTCACTATTCCCTACATTAGTCCACTAATATAGTTCACTTGAAGGAGTGAATGAAAGCGAGTGAGTGAATTCAGACAATGAGTGTCGCTTTTGCATAGTTTGCATTTGAAACGTAGCAAACTAACAGCTACAATTGTAAGATTAAAGGATTTATCTTGAACTCTGTATTGGAAACTGTGTAAACCTTAATTAAACAATTTAATAATCAATGATCAAAAAGAAATGTATACCTGTATTATATTATGCTGTATGTCATGGACAAGCGCTTTGTAAAATGAACGAACGGATGACTAAAATGGCATTTAGTTTTAGTTGACCAAGAATAATAATATTTTAGTAGATTAAAAATTCAGTACTTGTGTTCTGGCGTTTGAGAGGCAGCTTTCAGATTGATTTGATTCTCTTTCGTGTCGTCGCCCTTATTCAGATTTATCCACATGTCTGCTCTTCTCTCTCTCCCAGATGTTATCGGGTAGATCAGCACATTACAATTCAAAGCTAACGCAGGACATCATCCCTTCCTGTGATGTTCGTTTTAGGCAAACAAAGCAAAAAATAATACTCAAGTAAAGTACAGATACTCAAAAAGTGTACTTAAGTACAGTACTCAAGTAAATATACTTTGTTACTGTCCACCTTATGTACTTCAAGGGGCAACTATACATAAAAAATGTGGTAAAACATGTATTATATAATACTATCATCATCCTCAATTAATAAATGTATGTTCAGACAGTGTAATCTCTTACCACTTTGTGTCCATTTCGTTTGTGGAACGTTGGATTAGCATAAGTTATCTCTTCATCATGGGTCTGGACTGTTTCGGGTCTGGACGTGACAGATGTGTTGCCTTCATGGTCCGTTTTTCTGTGTTTCCTGCAGATGCAGAAGATCACGACTGTGACCACAATCAACAGAGATCCAGCAGCAGCAGCAGCAGAGATCAACACTGTGTGCACACTGGGTATCGACGCTTCTGTAAGTGTAAAAATAAATCAGCAGAAAACATCAGCACTATCAGAGATATAAAGTCTGGAGGATGAGAAGCTAATAATCCATTCAATCAAAAGTAAAAAAAAAAGAAAAAAAAAAAAAAAAGAAGTAAATAGTAAGAAAACATTAAATAAAAATAAAATGCTTACTAAAATATTTAATATGTTTTTTAAGATTTATTTTTGGCATTTGATTGCTTTTATTTTGACAGGAAGCGAAATTAGAGAGAGAGAGAGGACGGGGTCAGGAAAGGTCCATGGATGCCCAAAGCACAACTGGGTGAAAACTTTTGAACAGGATGAAGATGTCACATTTTTTCTTATTTTGTTTAAATATCATTGTTTTTCATTTAGTACTGCCCTTCGGAAGCAACAGAAGATATTTGCATGTTTCCTGGAAGACAAATTAAATACAATTTACCTTGATATTTGAATTCAAAAGTTTTCACCCCTCGACTCTTAATGCATCGTGTTTCCTTCTGGAGCATCAGTGAATGTTTGAAACTTTTTTAATAGTTGAGTTTGAGTCTCTCAGTTTTCCTCAGTGTGAAAAGATGAATCTCAAAATCATTCAGTCACGGCTGGAAAGGGTTCAAATATGCAAAAGATGCTTGAAAACTGATGAATCTGCAGGATCTGGAGGATTTTTCTGAAGAACAGAGCTCAGTTTAACTGCTCAGGACAAACAAGAGACTCATGAACAACCATCACAAAACACAAAAACAGTCGTGGATCATCAGGTAACACACACAGTATTGAGAATCAATGCTTCACAAACTTATGAATGGGGTTATTTTAATAAATTCAGCTATTGTTTTGTCTCATGAACTAAACGCAAACATCTTTTATGTAAAATATCTTACTCAGGACAGTACTAAACAAAAAAATAACATGCATTTTGTATGATCTCTCTTATTTTATTAAAATTGTTCACATTTTCACAGATTCTGCAAGTGGTTCACATACTTTTGCAACTGTATATTGGTGTAACAATAAGAACGTGAAGAGATTGGACAAACACTGTTATTCTGCACTCACCATTAACAGTGACATTGAATTTCTTGATTGTCTCCTTATTCTCAATCATAATAGTTAGTTGATAACATCCAGAGTCTGTGATTCTCATGTTGTTGATGGTCAGAGATCCAGTCTGATTGTCCATCTTCAGTCTGTCTCTGAATCTCTCATCCTCATACTGAGGTTTGTCCTCGATCGATATCTTAATTCTAGCGATACGCACGTTTCCAAACCTCCACTCCATCCTGCTATATGTCTGTGTTCCAGTAAAATCCCTATGTAGAGTTACAGAATCTCCCTTCTTCACTGAAACTTCAGCTGTTTCATCACAAAACACACCTGGAGAACAAAAGCAACAATTACTCAGAGAAGGATGAAGGATCTTAATGTAATGTTGTTTGAGCACAGCTGTTTGTTTGTTGTTTAATTAAAGCATCGCAGCATTTTGACTGAAATCGAAGTAATTAAGCATTTGAAATGGGATCTTATTGGATTATAGAAAGACCCAGCTGAAATAACAGCATTCAGACAGAATTTGCACACTGAAGCAAAACTAACCCTGCTAGATTTTTAGCTCATAGTTAAGAAACGTTTAGATGAGCGATTTACTGATGCCAATAAACTGCTGAATCTGTCCATTATTTACCCAAACACTAATCAAAGATTCAAACTAGATCTTATAGTCTATAAATGAATCAATCTAGAAACACTTACCAACAAGAAGCCACAAGAACAAACAGAGCAGAAGAAACATGTGGAAAATAGTCAGTTGAACAGCTCACAGTATATTAACACAGAGGGTCTGAACAAGCCACAATGGACATGTGGTATAGTGAGCATACCTCTTGCTGCCTCCACCTCTTCCTCTTCCAGATTGTGTTTGTCTGAAAGAAGAGAGTCATTCACACCTATGGCTTGAGGGTGAATAAATCATGGGGTAATTTTAATTTGAAAGTGAACTAATCCTTTAAGGCACACTGTATGATTTTGGGCTGTCCTAGAAGAAAGATGACCACTGTGAAACAATTATGGTGATTTCTTTTCTCTACCCATGACCGGATCTACGTTCTCTTCTTTCACCTCTGCCTCTTTTTTTTCAGCGCACACAAGTGTCAAAGTGTGATTCATCATGCTCTTTTTGTTCACCACTAACACATACTGAGTCAACAGGTGTCATCTACTGCAAAGTACCAAAGTCTAATATGCTCTGATTCGTTGTTAAACGAATAAACTAAACTAGACAAAATATTGTTTTGGAGATCCTACGGAATCACTGAAAAATGCCGTACTCGATTACATAAAGTTTCATGATTTAACAATATTTATTTTTTTTTACTTCACTTTACAAAAAAAAAAAACTATACAGGGACTGGTCATATAATTAGAATATCATGAAAAAGTTCATTTTTTTATTGTAAATTATTTTAAAAAATGAAACTTTAATTTATACTAGATTCCCTACATGTAAAGTAAAACATTTCAAACGTTTTTTTTTTTTTTTTTTTTTTTAAATTTGTTGATTAGAGCTCATGAAAGTCCAAAATCCAGTATCTCAAAATATTAGAATATTTACATTTGAGTTTCATTAAATGACCATCCCTACAGTATAAATTCCGGGTATCTCTTGTACTTTGAAACCACACTAATTGGGAAGACTGCTGACTTGGCAATGGTCCAGGAGACAATCATTGACACCCTCCACAAAGAGAGTAAGTCACAGAAGGTCATTACTGAATGTGGTGGCTGTTTACAGAGTGATGTATCAAAGCATATTAAATGCAAAGTTGACTAGAAGGAAGAAATTGGGTTGGCAAAGGTGCACAAGCAACAGGGATGACCACAAGCTTGAGAATACTGTCAAGTAAAGCCGATTCAAACACTTGGGAGAGCTTCACAATGAGTCAAATGAAGCCGAGTCAGCGCATCAAGAGCTACCACACTCAGACATCTTCAGGAAAAGGACTACCAAGCCACTTCTGAAACAGAAACAAGGTCAGAAGCATCTTACCTGGGCTAAGGAGAAAAAGAACTGGACAGTGAACAGTGGTCGAAAGTCCTCTTTTCAGATAAAAGTAAATTTTGCATTTCATGTTGAAATCATGGTCCCAGAGTCTGAAGGAAGACTGGAGAGGCACAGAATCCAAGCTGCTTGACGTCTAGTGGGAAGTTTCTGAAGTTAGTAAGGATTGGGGGTCCGTGACGTCTGCTGGTGTTGGTCCATTGTGTTTTATCAAGTGCAAAGTCAATGCAGCCATCTACCAGAAGATTTTGGAGCACTTTATGCTTCCATCTGCTGACAAGCTTTATGGAGATGCTGATTTCCTTTTCCAGCAGGACTTTAGCAACTGCCCACAATGCAAAAACCACTTCCAAGTGGTTTGCTGACCATGATATTACTGTGTTTTATCGGCCAGCCAACATGCCTGACCCCTGAATCGATGGGATATTTTCAAGAGAAAGATGAGAAACAGTCGATCCAACAATATACAGATGATCTGAAGGCTCAATAGTGCCTCAGCAGTGCCACAGGCTGATCACTTCCATGCCACACTTCACTGATGCTGTAATCTGTGCTAGGAGCAAGTCATTTGCTGTAATATGTGCTGCCGACCAAGTATTGAGTGTACAAATAAACATACTTTAAAGAACTTGAACTTTTCTGTTTTGAAAATCCATTTTTTGATTGATCTTAGAAAATATTCTAATATTTTGAGATACTGGATTTTGGACTTTCATTATCTGTACACTCTAATCATCAAAATTAAAAAAAAAAACTTTTGAAATGTTTTACTTTTCATGTAGGGAATCTAGAATATATAAAAGTTTAATTTTATATATAAAAGTTTAATTATATATATATATATATATATATATATATATATATATATATATATATATATATATATATATATATATATATATATATATATACATATATATATTTATTTATTTAATTAAAAACAAATGGAAAAAGTTGCAAAAAATATTTCAATATAATTTTCATAAGTTGAAATTTAGACTTACAGATATTTTAAATATCATTGTGGGATTCAATAGATAATAGAAGGATCTGAATACAGTACATTGAATACTTAAATGCTTTTTAAATGTGTTTTTCGGTTGTGGGACAGCAGTTTGCACCAATTCTGTAATGGCCCATATACATCCACATATTTTTATTATATTTATTATATTTTAATATATTTTTTAACTATATTATTATTATAATCAAACTGAATTTACCCTACTTAAAAAGGAAAGTACTTAAAAGAACTTTTGGATATTTTAATTTACATATTGTGCCTTTAACAACATGTTTTTGATTGTCCTGATGTTTGATTTTTTTTTCTTTCTTTTTTTTTTTTTTTTCTGTCCTGTTCTGGATTTGATGTCATAAACCAGAACAACACATGCCACCACAGCAGCCACGCCCATCAGAGCAGAGACGACCAATCGGATCACAGTGCCACAATTGTTGACAGAGTCTAAAGAAAGAAAGTGAATTCAGCTCAGATTAGCTAAGTAACTCTATTGAACACTATAGAAAAAGCTAATATCACACCAGACCTACCTGAACTCAACCAATGGAGTCTGCTGATATCCAGATGTTTGGTCTGATTGCTGATGGGATTGTTCAGCACACATCTGTAGGTCCACTAGCCAATTTGGCAGGTTATGATTCATAAATTATGTTCTATCACTTTGCATGCCATCTTTATCAGAGCCCGTCCCCTCAAACATTAGACAATGGCCTTGAGCAGGGCCATTTTAATATATATTTATAATCACATTCCAATAAACATAAAAAAATGATAATGTATCATGTCTGCTATAAAACACTCAATAAGTTACAGAGGAGAGGCTAGTAGCCTAATTTGACTTCTGTAAAGAAACTTTATAAATTAACAGCCTCTGTTTACCATTGCATTCATTGTGGAGTGAGCTATATTTAGAGTTCACAACAAAACAAATGCTGATAATTATAAGAGAAGTCCCAGAGATTTTTCTTTATCGTATTTTAGTATCTGCAGTGATTGACTATCATAAAGCTGAAAGCGATTAAATGATTCTGAACCAGATTTAATAATAAATAGATTTAAATCTAAGTTGTAACATATATAAATATATATATATATATATATATATATATATATATATACACACTGCATTCCAAATTATTATTATTATTATGCAATTGACATATCAGTAAGATTTCAGTACAATAAACATTCAAATTTTAGTTTTTCTAAGAAAATGTTTGTTTGTTTGTTTATCCATGTCTTTTTAGATAACTGGTATCAATCTCAGACAAAATAATTCAAACTCAGAGGTTGTTCCACATTATTAAGCAAGTCACAGTTCTCATGCAATATGGGGAGGAAGAAAGATCTTTCTGTCTTTCTGAAAGCATGAAATGGTGCAATGTTGTGCAAAAGGCATGAAAACAACTAATATTGTGTGAAACTGAATTTCAAATTATCATAAGATTTGTGAGTGATTTAGAGCACAGCAGAACTCGGTCAGATAAAGGCTTATTGAGGAAAATTCCTGTCAAAAAATGTATTGTATTAAAAGGGCAGCTATAAAAAAGCCAGTGTTGAGCAGCAAACAGGTATTTGACGCTGCTGGTGTCTCTGGAGTGTTGAGAACCTCACCATGCAGGCTGGCAGTTGTGCGTAAAATGAAAATTAATTACATTAACAATAATTAGGATATAAAAATTGTGCAATGTGCATGTTGATCCAGATGATTGCATCTTCTGAATTCCTCGCAGGAGTTGGCGCCGTCTCTTCATAGGTGTTGGTCATCTGAGGTCTTCTTAAGAGGCTGGATGAGCGACTTTAAACTGGGTGAGCGAGTCTGAGCCCCGAACATTATCAGGAAGGCTATTCCAGAGTTTCGGAGCCAAATGTGAAAACGCTCTCCCTCCTTTAGTGGACTTATATCCTAGGTACAACCAGAAGTCCAGAGTTTTGTGATCTTAAAGAGCGTGAAGGATTGTAGGGTGACAGAAGATTGGTTAAGTACACAGGAGCTAAACCATTTAGAGCCTTATAGGTCATTAGCAATACTTTATAATCGATACGGAACTTAATGGGTAACCAGTGTAGAGATGATAAGATTGGTGATATATGATCATATTTTCTTGACCTGGTAAGAACTCTAGCAGCTGCATTTTGTACTAATTGTAGCTTGTTTATTGAGGAAGCAGGACAACCAGCTAATAATGCATTACAGTAATCTAGTCGAGACGTCATGAAAGCATGAACTAACTTTTCTGCATCAGAAATAGATAACATATTCCGTATCTTAGCAATGTTTCTGAGGTGGAAGAAGGCTGTTTTTGTAACATATGAAATATGATTTTCAAAGGACAAGTTGCTGTCTAATATAACACCTAGGTCTTTAACTGTCGAGGATGGAGTAACAGTACATCCTTCTATATGCAGATTGTGGTCTGAGAGATTCAGTGTACAATAAGTAATACTTCAGTCTTATCTGAATTTAATAGAAGAAAATTACTAGTCATCCAATGTTTTACTTCTTTAATACATTCTGTCAGTTTGGATAATTTAGAGATTTCATCTGGTTGTGTTGAAATATATAAATGAGTATCATCGGCATAGCAGTGGAAACTAATTTCATGTTTTTTTATAATATTGCCGAGTGGCAGCATGTATATTGAAAATAGCAGAGGTCCTAACACTGATCCTTGCGGCACTCCATAGTTTACTATCGTGATCTTAGATTTTTCCCCGTTTATATAAACAAAATTGTGACGGTCTGATAGGTACGACCTAAACCACTGCAATGCCTGTCCCTGAATACCAGTGTAATTTAGGAGTATTTTATGATCTATAGTGTCAAACGCAGCACTGAGATCAAGTAACACTAGTATTGAGACACAGCCTTGGTCAGAAGCTAGAAGTAAGTCGTTTGTAATTTTAACGAGCGCAGTTTCTGTGCTATGATGAGATCTGAATCCTGACTGAAATTTTTCATAGAGTTTTTTTGCAAGAAGGAGCACAGTTGGACCGACACCACTTTTTCTAGTATTTTAGACATAAATGGAAGATTTGAAACGGGTCTGTAATTTGCCAATACATTTGGATCTATTTGTGGTTTCTTAATGAGAGGCTTAATAACTGCTAGCTTGAACGGTCGTGGGACGTGACCTAGAGATAAAGACGTGTTGATAATATTGAGAAGAGGCTCTTCTGCTACAGGTAACAGTTCTTTCAGTAGTTTAGTGGGTATTGGATCTAATAAACATGTTGTTGGTTTAGACGTAGTAATAAGTTTGTTTAGCTCTTCCTGTCCTATAGTTGTAAAGCACTGCAACTGTTCTTGAGGGGTGATAATTGAGGCTGAATCATAAAAATCTGTTAAAGGTTGTACATTTACAATTGTATTTCTGATGCTTTCGATTTTCTCAGTGAAGAAATTCATAAAGTCATCACTACTAAATTGTAATGAAATGTTTTGTTCTGGTGGTGTCTGTTTATTTGTTAATCTAGCTACTGTACTAAACAAGATCCGTGGATTGTTTTGGTTATTTTCTATGAGTTTGCAGAGATGCTCGGCTCGGTGCAATTTGACAAATATCATCAGTATGCAGTACGCAAGTTACAAGGTAGTGATCAGAGACGTCATCACTTTGCGGTAGAATTTCTATATCGGTTGGATTGATTCCATGTGATATAATTAAATCTAGTGTATGATTAAAATGGTGAGTGGGTCCAGTGACGTTTTGTTTGACCCCAAATGAGTTTAGTAAATCAGTAAACGCAGCCCCTAACGCATCATTTATATTGTCTACATGAATGTTAAAATCTCCAACAATCAGCGCTTTATCGACGTTGACCAATAGGTCTGAGAGAAAGTCTGCAATCTCTTTTAGGACATCAGCATAAGGCCCTGGAGGTCTAAAAACGGTAGCTAAAGCAAGAGATAGTAGCGACTTTTTACTTATATCTGAGAGTGTAATATTTAGCATAAGAATTTCAAATGAATTAAACCTATAGTTTGTTTTCTGAGTAACATTAAGATTACCTCTATAGATTGTTGCAACACCACCGCCACGGCCAATCAGACGGCATTTGTTTTTATAACAGTAGCCAGGTGGACAAGACTCGTTAAGACCGAAATAATCATTTGGTTTAAGCCATGTTTCAGTAAGGCAAATGACATCAAGACTATTATCTGTGATCATTTCATTTCTGATAACTCCCTTAGGTGTCAGTGATCTAATGTTTAGTAGCCCTAGCTTTAGAAATTGTTTTTGTTCAGTAATTTTGCGAATTTCTGGTTTGATTACGATCAGAATTTTTCTAGATCCTTTATTTTTATTGTTAGACCTCACTATTCGGGGAATAGACACAGTTTCTATAGACTGTACTACACTCACATTTCTATCAATTAAGTGGGCAGAACACAGACTGTGATTTGAGGTTGGACTTACTAGTCATACGGTGCGAAGCGTCGTGAAATTTAAAATCAACCATGTTTTATTTGTTGGTATTTGATAGAATCCATGATATCATGTATCTGAACAAGTTGTCCAGGACTTCCAGCAGAAAAATAGGGTCACAGCAATAATGATCCAGCAGTATATTTAACCGTGGGCATGGGGTCCTTTTTATCCATGTGTGCGCCAAACCCATCTGGTGGGTTTGCTGCCAAAAAGCTCTTATTTTAGTTTCATCTGACCATAGAAGCCGGTCCCGTTTGAAGTTCCAGTCCTGTCTGACAACTGAATATGCTGGAGATTGTTTCTGGATGAGAGCAGAGGATTTTTCTTGAAACCCTCCCGAACATCTTGTGGGGATGTAGGTGCTTTTGATAAACATTTTTTTAGGCTTTCTGAGACTCAAGAATCAACTAATCTCTGCAATTCTCCAGCTGTGATCCTTGGAGAGTCTTTGGCCACTCAAACTTTCCTCCTCACTTCACATTAGGACGATTTAGACACCCGTCCTCTTCCAGGCAGATTTGTAACATCTTTAGTTGATTGAAACTTCTCAATTATTGCCCTGATGGTGGAAATGGGGATTTTCAATGCTTCAGCTATTTTCTTACAGCCACTTTCTATTTTGTGAAGCTCAACAATCTTTTGCTGCACATCAGAACTATATTCTTTGTTTTTTCTCATTGTGATGAATGATTAAGGAAATTTGGCCTTTGTGTTTCCTCATGTTTATACTCCTGTGGAACAGGAAGTCATGGCTGGACAATTTCATGTTCATGATCACCCCGGTGTGCTAAAAAATGTAAATGTGAATGGGAATATACTTCAGAGATATTTTACTCATAGAATTTCTAGGGGTGCCAATAATTGTGGCAAACATGTATTGGAGAAAGACATTTATTTCATAATGTGAGTTTCCCCCACTTTCAATTGTTTTACATGAAAGGTTAAAATTTTGTACATTTTTTTGAAGGAAAGATCAAAAGGATAAAGATTGCCGATTTATTTTCACAGCCACCTTTGCTCATATTTACTAAGGGTGCCAATATTTGTGGAGGGCACTGTATATATGTAAAGGGGTTAAATTGGGATTTGTTATGTTGGGGGGCTGTGTGGTTTCAGGTGCATGTGTATGCGAAGACTACAAAATCATATCAATTGACAAACTAAAATATAAAGAGCCCTCTGCTATGAACACTAAAATGCTGATCAAAATTATTCTATAGATACTGGTAGTGTGCAAAGCTACATCTCATGACAATAAAATCTTTCTGCCTCAACAGCGCAGTAAGCTATCACCGCCAATATATACGTTAGGCTACATATATTACTATCCATTATTACTATCGCCACTTAAACTAATTGAATCATTCTCGTGTTTTGGTTGTTATTGACATTTTAATCAAGCTACTTATCTGGTCATGCAAGTAAAATTCTCTTTCACATCAAAAAATCCACTTGTCCTGCCGTTCCGGGCAAGCGTATGTCAAGCCCTGGTAAGCCCATGTGCTGGGGCTCAGCCCAATTTAACCCCAATTTAACCCTGTAAAATATATATATATATAGATATATATATATATATATATATATTATATATATATATATATATATATACAAACCCGATTCCAAAAAAGTTGGGACACAGTACAAATTGTTAATAAAAACAGAATGCAATGATGTGGAAGTTTCAAATTTCAATATTTTGTTCAGAATACAACATAGATGACATATCAAATGTTTAAACTGAGAAAATGTATCATTTTAAGGGGAAAATAAGTTGATTTTAAATTTCATGGCATCAACTCATCTCAAAAAAGTTGGGACAAGGCCATGTTTACCACTGTGTGGCATCCCCTCTTCTTTTTATAACAGTCTGCAAACGTCTGGGGACTGAAGAGACAAGTTGCTCAAGTTTAGGAATAGAAATGTTGTCCCATTCTTGTCTAATATAGGCTTCTAGTTGCTCAACTGTCTTAGGTCTTCTTTGTCGCATCTTCCTCTTTATGATGCACCAAATGTTTTCTATGGGTGAAAGATCTGGACTGCAGGCTGGCCATTTCAGTACCCGGATCCTTCTTCTAAGCAGCCATGATGTTGTTATTGATGCAGTATGTGGTCTGGCATTGTCATGTTGGAAAATGCAAGGTCTTCCCTGAAAGAGACAACATCCGGATGGGAGCATATGTTGTTCTAGAACTTGGATATACCTTTCAGCATTGATGGTGCCTTTCCAGATGTGTAAGTTGCCCATGCCACACGCACTCATGCAACCCCATACCATCAGAGATGCAGGCTTCTGAACTGAGCGCTGATAACAACTTGGGTTGTCCTTGTCCTCTTTAGTCCGGATGACATGGCATCCCAGTTTTCCAAAAAGAACTTCAATTGTCTGACCACAGAACAGTTTTCCACTTTGCCACAGTCCATTTTAAATGAGGCTTGGCCCAGAGAAAACACCTGCGCTTCTGGATCATGTTTAGATATGGCTTCTTTTTTGACCTATAGAGTTTTAGCCGGCAACGGCGAATGGCACGGTGTATTGTGTACACCGACAATGTTTTCTGGAAGTATTCCTGAGCCCATGTTGTGATTTTTCTCTGAGAAACTCCTTTCTGATATTGCTCCACTATTTTTGGCCGCAGCATTGGGGGAATTGGTGATCCTCTGCCCATCTTGACTTCTGAGAGACACTGCCACTCTGAGAGGCTCTTTTTATACCCAATCATGTTGCCAATTGACCTAATAAGTTGCAAATTGGTCCTCCAGCTGTTCCTTATATGTACGTTTAACTTTTCCAGCATCTTATTGCTACTTGTCCCAACTTTTTTGGAATGTGTATGTAACACAGTTCGTATATACGGGAAGAAGGAGGCGGGAACCGGCGAACATTCAACGTAACTTTAATATAAAATAAACAAAGAACAAAACGAAAGTAATGCCGGCACTGGCCTCAAAGGCTGCATCCTCTAGCGTCAATTGCTAGAGCATCTCTTGAAATCAGAGGAGTGAGGTTTACTCGCACAGCGCCTACTAGCTGGCCTCCGTTACACTCACCCCCCTAAACCTCACTCCCATCCGGGTCACGGTACCAATTTAACCCCTCCACCCAGGTCCTACTTGCCCTGCTCTGCGCTGGCCTCAAACTTGGGTCTTGAGAATGAGCTCAGTTTAACAGCACAGCTTCGTGGCTTTGTTTTAAATTAATCCTCTTTATGATGATGATATTGTGTTATATTACTCTGTGTTTCTAAAGATTGTGATATATTTCAGTAGATTAACGTTATTGATTGGTATTTTCTGCAGTCTTTCCTTTAGTTCAGCTTTCTGTTCTCATCGTGTTGACTTTGACACCCAGCTCTCTCATGCTCATAGAGGTGTTATTCTTGCCTTTACAGACTGGCAGAGGAACAGTCGTTGAGTATAGTGGAAATCTGTCTCCATCAGTCAACCACACAAGTAAACACAATGAGAGATGTTTTGTCCACTCAAAAGACACTGAAATAAACTTAAGTAGTTTCACACTGACTCAGAAACTGAGCCGCTGATGTCTCTAACACTTTCTGTTAAAGATATTTTGTCACTGTTTAGCAGCAAAAGAAGCCCTCCCTCTAAACTTACAAGCATTAACACCTTTTTTTGAGCATGTTTTTGATGCAGTCTTTCTCAGTTCTCTCTTTTGCTTCTTGTCTGGCACTTTTTTATTTAACTTCATAAACCAGACCAGGAGATGTTTTAACATGATGATTTTGTACTCACTGAATGCAAGCCATCTTAAATGATTCCTGTTCTCTGATCTAAACGCAGATTGTCTCAGTTCTTGTGGTTTAATTCAGACCCGTAGGGAACAAAATTAATCACATTTACAAACATCTCATCTCACAATACAATCTGAATGGAATACATGAACAGATTTGTTTCCATGAAATAACAAAACAGATCACACTCAGTTCAGTGAGACGAAGACAATCATAAGATTAAACAACAATATATGGTTGCTATAAGTGCAATAAAATGGATGCAAGTCGTTTTAGTTTTTATATTTACTTTTTATTCGTTTTTGTATGATATATAGCCTATATATAAAATCCTGACAGTATATTGTGTTCTCTCTCGGTTTGTCATGTGATCGGATCTGTAAGTGACATAATTCCGAGATTGGTGTATGCGTTTATGTACTTTATTTAGAAACCAGTTTCAATATATAAACAAATTAAGAACACTTCGAAATAGTGATGGGAGAAACGAAGCTTTTCAAACACCTGATGGTCGAAATGCAACAAAAACTCAGGCCAAAGTGTGCCACAAGTGAAGCCAAAGCATCTCGATCGCCCCCAGGTGGCTGGATGCAGTACAGGTTATAAACCCCGCCCTCTCCATGTAATAAATAAAATAATATGTTTAAAACATATTTAAACTGCTCATAATAAAATAAAAACAAGCAAACAACAAATATTAAACTTCAAAACACTTAAAAATTATAAGCCCATATCATGGCATTTCAAAACATCTTTTCATCCCTGAAAACGAAATGAATACGTTTTATTAATTAATATTTATTTAATATTAACACGATAAATATCTTTGACAAATGCAAAAAAAAAAAAAAAAAAAAAAAAAAAAAAAATCAATCTTGAACAGATTTAATAGCCTATAGAAGATAAACACTTAATATAAATATATAAATATAAATTCGTTCACCACATCATGACAGAAATATCATACACTCACCTTTTGTTGTTAAATGCCTCATTGGCTAAAATGCATGTTTCACTTGTTCAAAGATTTGCAGTGGTTAAATACATAGACCTATATTTTGACATTAAATGCCTATACGTGTCTTTATACTATTTGTCACAAGATCACAACATGAACATACATACGGAAATAATATCACATACAGTCAAGGGAGACATTTTACTATATAGTTACATATTTATTAATATATTTTTGAAATGATATGGTTAAAAGTATTTGTTCACAGTTTATACAAATTAGTTCATGCCTTATGGACTAACAAATCATAGTTTGTATTATCCATTAACATGGTAATTAAAAATCCTCATTGTACATCATGATATCTTATGCATATTATATGAACAGTAAAGTGACTTTATTTAAAAGTATTGTTATTAAATATTGTAGACATCAATCCGATCAAAATCCATGTAAAAACAACTTATATTTAACAAAAGAAAATGACATGTATGGGTAGCGCAAATATGTCCCCCCATAGAAGTTGTAGCGGCAGCCAGTACCCGCTAAGGGGCTAAGTAGTGGGAATACATCCATGACGCGTTTCGATGCAAAAGAGTTTTTTAATTACAAAGTTGGAATAAACAGCAACATGTTGAATGAAGAAGGTAAGATAGAAAACAAAAATAAACCAAATAAAATGAAACAAACAAACGAAATGAAACGGTCAACAGAAAGTGAGCGTCCCAGCTACTCACCCCCTCCCTCCATGCTATCCACATGCAAACTAACAAGTAATATGCACCTATACAAAATGACGTAACAAACTGGAAGTGACAATTTCAAAATAAAAGACATCAAACCGTATCTGGCACCTACACTCCAGCCCCTGATTATTACACCCAAAAAACTGTAATAATCACAATACATAAATCACACAGGTTATACATCACTAAACATTTACATGAAAATCACAATTTTGTTTTACAAATAGTGTAGTGAATACACAAATGTGTGTTTTTATATGTGTGTAAAAATGTCCAGTTCCTCAATGTATGAAGTGTCCATAATCAATTAAAATCAAAAGGTCAATCAAACAGTCTATAGTCATTTGTCATAAGTCTTCAGTAAGTCATTTGAGAGCTCTCATAAGTCAGTCAGTCAGTCAGTCAGTCATAGAGCAGTTAAAAGTCCTCCATTTCAAGGAGGAGGCAAATCTTAGTAATAGGTCTGGTTAAGCAGGTGCTCTTGGTCTTGATTTTTACTTGACGTGTCAATCCCTTTTTATCCTGTATGATTTGAATAATCTTGCCCATAATCCATGAGCTCCTTGGGGCAGTATCATCTACTACAAGCACAATATCTCCCACTTGAAAATTACGTTTCTTCACCAGCCACTTCTGGCGTTCTTGTAGTTGAAGTAGATACTCCCCAATCCATCTCTTCCAAAATAAATCCGCCATATATTGGACCTGACGCCATCTCCGTCGTGAATACGGATCGTCCTTATTAAATAGTCCAGGTGGTAAAAATGGCTGTGTTTTTAGCAGAAGGAGATTGTTAGGAGTAAGGGCTTCCAAATCATTTACATCCATTGATGCTCTGGATATAGGACGATTATTAAGGATGGATTCAACTTCACAAAGGAGTGTGTAGAGACCCTCCTCATCCAAACTTTGTCCTCTAAGGATAGAATTCAGAATCTTCCTTACTGATCTTATAAGCCTTTCCCAAATTCCTCCAAAGTGCGAACCAGCCGGGGGATTAAAGTTCCACTTAATTCCCTTTTGAAGCAGAAATGAATTGATTTGATTATGATTCCAGCATTTCATAGCTTCCTGCAGTTCTCGTTGAGCACCAACAAAGTTAGTACCATTGTCTGAACGGATCTCGACTACTTGACCTCTTCGTGCAATGAATCGTCTTAATGCATGGATGAAAGAGTCTGTATCAAGTGAAGCTGCTAGCTCAAGGTGAACAGCTCTTATAGTCAAACATGTGAAGATCACTCCGTAACGTTTTATCATGCTCCTTCCCCGTTTTACTTCAAAGGGACCAAAGCAGTCCACTCCAACATGCGTGAATGGTGGTTTGTCAGGAGTGACTCTATCTTGCGGCAAATCTGCCATCTGTTGATAACCCGTGGTTCCATGAAGGCGTCTACAAACTACACACTTGGACAAAATTCTTCTTATAGCCGTGCTAGCACCAGGGATCCAATATCTCTGTCGTAGATTAGCCAGCATATAATTCCGTCCACAATGTCCAATGTCACTATGAATCTGCCGCAGAATCAAATCCGAAATATGTAAATCCTTGGCTAGTATTACCGGATGTTTAATTTCTTCCGGCATCATAGCCTTGTCCAGACGCCCACCAACTCTGATAATATCAGAGTGAAGCACAGGGTTAAGTCTATAGAGTTCACTACTCTGTTTTACCAATCCGTCTTTTCTTAAACTAGTCAGTTCCTCGGAGTATCTCTTCTTTTGGCATAGACGGATAATCTCCAATTCAGACCTCTCCAGCTCCTCTGAAGTCAACAAATTTGAAGACACATTAGATCTAAATTTTTGCATCTCTTGGTTAATAATAGTCTCTTGTTGCAACTTGTCCTGATTATAGTAAACAGTCATCAACCTTTTCTTTTCCTTGCACCGATCAATCAGAATATTCCTGAATCGAAGGATCCAAGCCATGCCTCGTTTCAATCGCATCCATGAAGAGTAGTAATTAAAGTAAGGCATAAAATCATACTCTTGATGTACCTGTATAGTATTCACCAGAACACTCTCTTTTACTTCTGGGTCACAAGAGGACATCACACCTACATCAGTAGGATCCATGGGCCACAACTCTCGTGGTTGCACAAGAAATGGAGGACCAGAAACCCATATCTGGTTTTTCAAGAATGAATTCACCTTTAAGCCTCTGGATGCTAGGTCAGCTGGATTGTCGGATGAATTCACATACCTCCATTGTGTGACTTCAGAAACCTTTCGAATTTCAGCAACTCTGTTTGCTACAAAGCACTTGAACCTTGAAGTCTCATTTCGAATATACTTAAGCACAGAGGTGCTGTCGGTCCAAAAAACAGAATCCTGAAATTGCATGTTCAGCTCTCTCTTCCACAACGTATCCATGCGACTAGCAAGCGTGGCTGCCGTGAGCTCCAGACGAGGGATAGTGATCGATCTTAAAGGTGTCACTCTTGCTTTACTCATTAGAAGAAAAGAATGGGCAAGCTGTTGATCATTATGAAGGAGTAAATAGGACACCATGCCATAGCCCTTCTCACTGGCGTCCGAAAAGTGATGTAATTGGGCAGATGTAGCTTCTCCAAAGTTTTCAGGCTTCAAACACCTGCGGACCTCAAATTTCTCCAATTCATGTAGTTCCTCCAACCAACTTGTCCACCATTCAATGTACATTGTTGGAATAGTGCAGTCCCAACCAATTTTCTCTCGACACAGTTCTTGAAGTATCATTTTGGCCCGTAGAATAACAGGAGACAGAAAGCCAAGAGGGTCAAAGATAGAACTAACAGTAGAAAGAATCCCTCTTCTCATAAGAGGTCTATCCTTGATGGTCACCTTGAACTTGAAAACATCCGACTCCGCACACCACTGCACACCCAATGCTCTCTCCAAAGGTAGCGTGTCATGTTCCAAATCCAAGTTCTTTAATTTCTTGTCTCTGTCTTCCTTGGGAATGGCATTTAACACAGTGCGGCTGTTACTTGTCCATTTCGTTAAACGGAACCCACCTTTGGCGCACATTTCTGTGAGCTTCTGGTACAATAGTACAGCATCTGACTCTGTAGGCACAGATACAAGACAGTCGTCTACGTAGAAGTTATTATAGACAACGTCCACAGTCTTTGCATCATACAGATTCTTATGGTCCTCTGCACACTTTCTCAATGCATAACTAGAGCAACTTGGAGACGATGTCGCTCCAAACAAATGTACAACCATTCTGTACTCTTTCAAACTGCCATCAATGTTTCCTCCTGTCCACCATAGAAACCTCAAAAGATCACAATCCTCAGGATGTACCTTAACCTGATGAAACATCGATTCGATGTCAGCCATCATGGCGACATACTCCATTCTGAATCGCACAAGAACACTCACCAGTGAACTTGTTAAATCTGGCCCTTGCAGAAGATGTTCATTCAAAGATGTTCCTTGGTATGATGCGCCACAATCAAACACAACTCTAATCTTTTGTTTTTTAGGATGATACACACCATGATGAGGTATGTACCATAAACGTCCATCAAGTCTTTCGAGTTCATTTGTGGGAACCCTTTCTGCATGGCCTTTAGCGATGACACTCTCCATAAAGGTAGTATAGTCAGCATGTAAAGCAGCATTTCTTCGAAGCCTTCTTTTGAGATTTAGAGCACGTTGTTCAACAATTACTCTATTTCTTGGCATGATTACCTTTTCGTTTTTAAGTGGAAGACCAATATAATAATGCCCATTGATAAGTCTTGCTGACCGTGAAACAAAATCCATGAATTGATGATCTTCTTTGGACAATCCTTGCTGTTCCTCTTGAACACATTCAGGAAAGTCAGCCCTGAATTGTTGCTCCCACAATTCATCCAGTTTCATAACAGTGGTTCTATTAACAGTTGTGTAAGGATGGTCCTCAGCAGCACACTCTTCCTGACGCTTAATCGGTCCATTAACTGCCCATCCAAACATGGTCTTAATAGCGTATGGGCCATTATCTTGACTACGAACAATTTGCCATGGCTCCAAAGCTTCTGGCACGTTAGCACCAATCAACAATTCGACATTAGCATCAACTGAAGGCAAACGTAGGTGACTTAAATGAGGCCAACAAGCAAGATCGTTTTGTGTGGCGATGTTGGTTCTGTTTACAGGCATAGTCTTCTGCGTGTATACTTCTGGTAATGTACAGTAATGCTCTTGATCCAATCCTGACACTTCCAAATCCTTAAGAACATAACAGAAGATGGATTTATCTTGATTCATGGTTCTCATTAGAATGTTAATTTTCTTTGCAGAAAGATCAAGCTTAGACATCAAACTCTCTGTACAGAAAGTTGCAGAGCTCCCAGAATCCAGAAAAGCATAAGTGGTCACAACTTTACTTCCCTTCTTTGATTTCACACATACAGGAACAATGGACAATGCACAATTATCTTTACCAGCCCCAGTAAGAGCACTGGACTGGAGAGAGACCAAAGCACTTCCCACTGTTGACCTTGATTCATCTTTATTATTCTGAATGCCTCTTTTCTCTGATGAAATATGAAGAAGGCTTGGGTGTTTGAGATGGCATATCTTACATATGCTTCTCTCTTTACAATCACGGCTGATATGTCCTGTACATAAACAACCAAAACAAATCCCTTTCTTCTTCAAGAAACTCATTTTTTCACCATGGGATTTTCCAACAAGCACTTTACAGGAGTCCAAAGCATGTTTTCCTTCACAGAAAAGACAGATATTGTTTGAAGACTTCCCACCATACACATTTGCACCAGTTGCAGTGACTGTAGTGGCAAAACTGCTTCTGGGTTTTGAATGAGATGATTTAATATTTAAGTTTCTACCTCCACTAGGCAGGACATCTTGAATATTTCCAAAAACCGGATCTGTGACTATTTTCACTTGTTTTTCTATGAAGTCCACAATGTCAGAAAAGGAAACTGGGTGGTTACATTTTTGCTGTAAATCGTAGGCCACTATTCTCCATCTTTCTCGGAGCTTATAAGGAAGTTTTGCAAGAACAATTTGCATATTAGAAGCAAGGTTCAACTCCTTCATATAAGAAATATCCTGCATAGCATTACAGCAACTTCGGAGAAATAAGCTGTAGTCCTGCAGAGCCTTAGCATCCTCAGATTTTATTGTTCTCCATGAAAGCGCCTTTTCCATGTAAGATGAGGCTATCCTTAACTCATTGCCAAAATGCTCCTTGAGCAACGTCTTAGCTCTTAAATACCCCTGAGATGGAACCATGTGCTGACAGCTCCTGACAAGCTCCTTAGGTTGCCCTCTAGTATACTGTTCAAGGAAATGCAAGGAATCTGCATTATTACTTGTTTTCTTTTCCACAACCTCTTCAAATGTTCTCATAAAATCGTGGTAAAGCAATGGATCACCATCAAACAATGGGACCTCCCTCGGTGGAAGTGAAGACAAGTTCTGTTGCTGAACTAATAGGGCAGCAATTTCATTTTGCTTATCAATAAGCCTGAGGATACCTCCTCCTTCCAAACCATCCTGTAAACTTGATCCATGTGCACCTTGCAATCCAGATCCATGTACACCATGATGACTAATGCTGGGCAATGCAGAATACGTTGACACTATATTTGATCTTATACTGTGTTGTTGTTGTACTGGCGGAGTTGGAAGACGCCTTGAATCTTGTGCTGCTTGAGATACAGATGGCTGTTGTGGCATTGAATGTGGACTTGAGGGTAAAAATTCCACACTAGGGTTAGGAGAACTGATTCCTGCATGTTTCATTCTCAATGCATTGGTGTCAGGAAGGTTAGTACACTCAATCAATTCTGATCTAGCGCCGCTATACACTTTCATCTTGGCCATTGATACAGCGATTTTAGTATCAAGCTCCATTTGTTCTTTTTTCCTCTTCAAGTCCTCCTCTTCTTTCTGTAGTGCATGTTTGCGTTGTAACATTTCCTGATGTGCCAACAAAGCTGCCATTTCGGCCTCAACTTTAAGACGAGCAGATACAACAGAAGATCGACTGCTTCGAGATCCATGGGTTGTTGTTGTCGTTCGTCTAGATGTTTTCCTGCTCACATTAGAAACACTGTCTGTTGGTTGTACTTGATTCTGAGCATCATCATAGTCAATATCACTGTTCTGATATTCACTTAGAACATTCATATTATGAGAAGACGAAACTGGTTCAGAAGAAGGAGGAATATTAGAATCACAATTCAGCTGAGGTTCAGTAGGATTATCCATTACTCTTGCACTTGTCTCATGAACAACAGAGTGTGATGGGCAAAGATTTGCATACCTTTGAGTAGAACTTGACTGTGTTATTTGAGCATTTTTCCTCAGATTTTTAGCTTCATTCAGCCATCGTTCAACATCTTCCATAAACCCGTAATTGTGCTTAGAAACTGAACCAAACCACTCATTTTATCTGTTTTGTTCATCAGGAGGAAGAAAAGGAAGTACCTCTTTATGCAACACAGATGCATCATCTTTCAAACATTTCAAAGATCCCAACATTGAAGACACTTGTAAAGCATTTATCACATTTCATGAGATCCTTCATTGATAAAATCAAGGTTTTCACTTGATTCACCTTAGCTTTGCGATCCTTTTGCAGTGCTTCAATTTTTAGTGCCAATGCCTTTGCCGTTAGCTTAGGCTCTCTTTTGCTGCTCTCAGCAGCGCGCTCAGACTCATCTGCGTCCATTTCTCGCACAACGCGATCCAATACTCCAGCGCCGTATTCCAATAAATCAAACAAACAACTTCATGAATGGGCGCAGCACCACAGCGCGATAACAAGTGCGTAGCTTACGCTGCATTCCACAACCGCAATCCATCCCAATAAGCGGCACACAAACACTCCACGGCTGGCGGCCACAGCGTCTTTTCCCATCCAATAAACAGCAATGGCGCAGCAAAACATAGTAAAACCGCTCACATACCTCTTCTACACAGGATACAGAAGCGCGTTGTTTCACTTCAGTGTGTGCGTCAGCGTTTCACATGCCGTGTGCGAAGAAATCCTTTCCAATGATCCACGATGATAATCCAACAATAGCTGAATTTTCTGTTGACTAATTGTAGCGGCAGCCAGTACCCGCTAAGGGGCTAAGTAGTGGGAATACATCCATGACGCGTTTCGATGCAAAAGAGTTTTTTAATTACAAAGTTGGAATAAACAGCAACATGTTGAATGAAGAAGGTAAGATAGAAAACAAAAATAAACCAAATAAAATGAAACAAACGAAATGAAACGGTCAACAGAAAGTGAGCGTCCCAGCTACTCACCCCCTCCCTCCATGCTATCCACATGCAAACTAACAAGTAATATGCACCTATACAAAATGACGTAACAAACTGGAAGTGACAATTTCAAAATAAAAGACATCAAACCGTATCTGGCACCTACAGAAGTATCAGTTCAAAAACTGTAAATTCAGAATAGGAATAGAAGTTACCATTCTTTTTTAACAAATTTCAAATAAAAGTTACACCTTTGTCAAAATTCCATTATTCCCTTAATGGAATAATAGTTTGACAAAGGTGTAACTTTTATTATACCACATTTATTTTCTGAATGTGATTATGTAAATGATTTTTGGAAAGAAGTAGCCTGGCTTATTTTCTCTGCTTATAGCAAACTTTTCATTTTTGAAATAATTAATGTTCTGTTTTTGATGTGGGAAACAGGATCAAAGGAGATGGACAATGTGTTAAAATTCCTAACTATATGTGGCCTATTTCATCTGCATAAATGTAAAGTTACTGAATGTAAGCCCATTATGCTTTTTTGTATTGATTTAACCCTTTGATGCACAAGCTATAAAACCCCTTCTAGTGCACAACATGGGTCAAAAAATGACCCGTATTCATTTCCTATGTTATTTCAATCATGGTTGAGTGTTTCTTTGCTGAATCTTTAAAAGAAATGTATTTTATCATTCATTTATTCCAGGTATTCCTTAAATATCTTGATTTTGATTTTCACAAATCATTGTGTTTATTTTTTCTTTCTTTTTTTTTATAAACAAACGGAGTATTTCTACATCAATTTTACACACATGGGTCAAAAATTACCCATATACTGTAGAAAATCTTTGCGAATTTTCACAAGTAGGAACATATTTACTGCAGACCGCCACACATTTCACATCTCAACATGGCTGCTTTTGTATATTTGATGGATGAAAGTCATATTATATTTCATAGGCTATATATTATATTTCTTAATTTCTATTTTTTGTCATAAATCAATGCTACTGGTCACTCTTTATGTCTATCAATGTTCCTGAAAAGTAACAGTTTTGAACAAGGTTTTGAAATATAGTGTATCGATCAACGGTTTGATGTGAATATTCTTGTGCTTTTGATTTTCTTTATCTAGAGTGTGAGCGGCTGGTCCTCAACAGAACTGAGGTGGGTGATGACATCACTGTGAAAAAATGCTGAAAATATACTTTGCGAACAGTCAAACGCAATTTAAATGTGTATGTGCAACCTGCACATACAAAGTTACAGAAATCCGGCGGAAATTATAAAAAGTTACAAAAATCTGTATGCTGACCCTCATGTACACATAAAAAAGTGAAATATACTTTGGCCTTTAGAAAGGTAATGACACACAAAAAAATTTCATTCAAAAAGAAAGGAAAAATTAAAATAAGGATTTGTTTATTGAGTTATACCTGGAATAATGAATGATGAAAATAATTTCTTGTAATATATGCGATATAGACACTTTAGACCCATGTTGTATATGTCCAAAACTGTTACTTTTCAGAAACACTGACAGACAGATGGATTTATGACAAAAAATTAAAAATTATGAAATATATAGCCTAATATATTAAATATAATAAGACTTACATCCATCAAATATACAAAAGTAGCCTTGTTAAGATGTGAAATGTGTGGCAGATGAACAGTTGTCTGCAGTGAATATGTTACAAAAATTAGCAAATATTAAAGATTTCTATGTGGGTAATTTTTGTGTGTAAAATTGATGTAGAAACTGTGTTAGTTTATAAAGTAAGAAAGAAAAGATAAATATAATTATTTGTAGAAAATCAAAAACAAGATATTTAAGGAATATCTGGAATAAATGAATGATAAAATACATTTCTTTTAAAGATTCAGCAAAGAAACACTCAACCATGATTGAAATAACATAGGAAATGAATACGGGTCATTTTTGACCCATGTTGTGCATTAGAAGGGTAGTGATACAAAAATGATTTTTATTCAAAAAGTAAGAAAGAAAAAATGAAAATGAGGATTTTTGACGATCAAAAACAAGTTAATTGAGGAATACCTGGAATACTGAATGATGAAATTAATTTATTGCAAAGATATAGAAAATAAAAACTCAACTTGTGCATCAAAGAGTTAAAACTATTTTATGACTCTCTTTGTTCATCGCTCATCAAGAAAGCTGAAAAAACTGCACAACTGGTAAAAAAAATATGATTTCGTTATAATACCTTTTTTTAATTATATATATATTTTGTTTTAGTTTTTTTTTTGTCTTAGACATTTGTTAAATGTTTTTTTCTTGCTTGTTTATACATCCTTTTTTGTATTTTGTTTCAAATCTATTTCATGTATACCCTGTATGTTGTTTAATAATAATAAAAAAAAAAAAAAAAAAAAAAAAAAAAAGGGTAGTGGAAAATGACTGTTTAAGCCCCGCCCTTCACTTCCGTTCTGTGGCTGAAGCTGGAGACGGTCGGAAACGAAACCAATATGAGTCATTTTTATTTTCTTTCCTCTGTGGTATTGTTGGTGGAAGGTGAGTCACATTCTGTTTATCTAGTCAGGGTGTACGTCACATTAGGTTTTCTGAACCATGCCTGAATGCGTTAACCCTTTAAAGCCCGGTGCGTTTGACAAGTGTGTGAGTGGGACAGTTTCGATTTGAAAAAAAAAAATGCGTATGCTATCTGCTGTTGACTTAACTATATTTACTATAACTCGAGTATTTCTTAACATACAGGATTTTATCCCTTTTCTACATATAGAGGTTGTGGTAAATCAGACTGTCAGTAATGACAGATGACAGCACCGTTATTGTGTATTATGTGGGTGTTGTTCGTGCATGCGTGTGTTTGTGAAAAACAGGGTGCTGACGGCCTGAATTATTGTTCCACTTCTAACTCAACTTTAAATGCTGTTTGTTGTTAAATGCGATTCATTTTTTCCAGTTTAACTAAATATATTAAACAAATATATATTTAGTTACCACTCTCTTAGCACACTATGGGTTCAAATGTACTATAAGTAGTATCTAAATACACTTTTTAAATACAGAGATAGTATATTAAAAGCACATTTAAGTTCATATTTCATGGTGTCTCAAAATAGCACAGTTGAGTACGCTTAGATGATCTTAAGAAGTACTAAAGTAGAATTTTTAGAACATTAAGTACAAAATTAGCGTTTGAAAATAGAGCACTTTCAGTACATTATAGAAGTGTACCTTTTTTTCACCACTGTAAACCCTAATGCTCAAAATACTTAACTGGTTTGAGTAGGACCAACTTAAATTAAATAAATTAGTTCATTTAAATGAACTGTTATGAGTTTTTTTTTAGAACATTTTTTTTTTCAAGTTTACAAAATTTATATATTTTAAGTAAACTGCACTGTTTCATTGCTTTCAGTTGTATAAACTAATTTCTTTTTTCATTTAGACTAACTTAAGTTTAACTGAAACTGGGCTGGGATTTCTGTTTCCCAGCATGTTTTGCCCATGACACTTGAAAGGGAGAGTAAATGCTAAAACTAAGTGTTATATAATGTTTTTTGCACAAGATTAATTGTGTTTTATGTGTCTTTTCTATAAGATACAAACATCTGAAACTAACTTGACTCTTCCTAAGTAAACTTGTGAGCCCTACACACATTTTACATGTGGTTACCCTGGGTGTGCTCCCTCTTTTCAGGCCCCCACTACAACAGAACATACAACAATTGATTTAGTAGTGATTTTGTTATGCTAATTTAGAAGAGTTTCTGTTAATGTGGGTTTTTGGAGTTACCATCATGGTGACAGTTAGCACATGTGGCTTGGTATTAGAGCAGGTAAGTTACATGCTTTAAGTTGTTGTACTCATTCAGTAAGTGCTATATCATGTTATTGTTAGCATGTTAGCAAGTTGGCATTTTTTGCATTTTCTTAAAGCTGCAGTCCGCAATTTTTCCTCTTTGTTGCCATCTCTTGTTTGAAACCTGCAATTGCAGTCATATGCAGAACAGTTATCTGTACATGCGTTGTGCGTCGGCACGGCTCGTCAGCACGGATGAATCTAATGTTTGCTGTCAGTCACATCACCAGTGTGGATACTGAACTTCAGAATCACAGATTCTATGTCTTGAAAGTATGACCAATATAAGAATTTTCACTGGAAAATATCATCTGAACTAGTAAGTAACATGTCTGCCACTTTTGTTCTGACCAACTGAGGAAAAAAGTATTAGGCCTACAATAAATCGCACTGCTAATGATGATTAAATCTAACGATCGCTTAGCTCTGATCACACCAAACCGTGCAAATTATTATTACTGTTATATTGTTCTTAAATTGTTATTGTTAACAACATCAGCATTGCGTGACTATGTGTATTTATTGTATATTACCATTACCTGTAGATTTCAATGTCTGTAGCCACTCCGCAGTCCAAGTCTTTTGCTTTTTGACTACGGGTGAATCTCCAGTTGTCACTGATGATTGTCTTTTGGATCTTTCTGGGTTACAATCCATCATCAAAATGATAAGTTTAATTATTTCAGCTGCTGTGAGAAAATGCTATAAATGATGCACTACCAGCTGCATCCTGACGTGATAAAACCGACTAGCCTGGACCCCTTCCTTTCTGTTTACGGACGTGGCGTAATGACGCATAGAGGAACTGCTGCATGCTCAAATTTCCCGCGGAAATCCACCATGTCGCTCTTATTATAAAACATTATTACAAGCTTACTGTTGTGAATCGAGCTATAATTAGATAGTTTTGAACACTGGCTGGTTATGTACTTGCTCAAAAATTGATTTGACCAAATTGACCAAAAAAAGTTATAGACTGCAGCTTTAAGATTTACAGTGAAGTAAATAACTCATTCGATTTGCAATAAAAAAGTTTAACTAAACATTTTGTTAATTGCTATCAAAATGAATGAGTTACTTAACTCAGTACTTCAAGTTGGGAGCAATTAACATGCATGAGTACTACAAACTCAAAACTTGATAGTTCTTCTTACTTAAAATTGGAAACATCATAACTCAATAAATTTGATGTAGCTGATTACCTCAAATTTTTTGAGTTAACTTAACTTATTCGGGTTTACAGTGTGCCTAAGTTGTTTTTAGCACTCTTCTTCAGGGAAAATGGCATGGCATTGCTCTGCAGCCAGTGTTAGGAGTAAAGCGCTGCTTGGATCACCACTCGTGTTAGCCCCGGCAGATTCGAGCCGCATCACGGAAGAGCTAGAACTGAGTCTTCAGCAGGTAAGTCGCGATTCTCTTTCCTCCCTCGAACACTTCATTTTCTCTCCTCAAGTTCTACTTCCCTTTTATAATTTCCACCTAATTGTTTACTTTCCAGATATGGGCATGGATGGCCAGAAAGTTCACAGAACTTTCCTCACATCGCCATGAGAGGGTTTTCATGAAATAAATAGCCTAAATAAACAAAGAAAAATAAATATAAAAGACACTCACAATAAATGTCCAAACAGTGATTCTAGTGCATCAAGTTTCATTAGGTTACTTTTGAGTACATTATCAAAAAAATAAATAAAAAAGCTGTCACCGGGCCACTACCCATTCAAAATTGTACACTTCTGAACTTTATTTAACCCTACATCGTACATAGTACCTTAAAGGTACAAATTAGGCTACAGCCTTTAGTGTACATACGGTATTAGCCTAGTACCTGTATTACTAGTAGGACTGTCAAACATTTAATTTTTTTCTTTCTTTTACTAGTCCAAAATATCCAAAATAAAATTTGTGCTGACATAATATGTGTGTGTTGTGTATATTTATTTTGTATTTATAAATGCATACATATTCTCATGATGTCTGAAATTAAAACATGAAGGAAAATTGATGGAAAAGCTTTATTTGTAGAGGAACCTTATGATTTGAATGATTTGTTTCAGTCTTTTTGAATGGAAATTCCCCAGACTCGAAGTGCCAACCATAATTCAAAAAGGTGGATAGGTGTTTATTTATCTGTGTCTGGTTTTGTTTTCATGCGATCTTAAAAAAGATAGATTAATTTTTTACACACTGGTTTTTGATTTTACTCAGTTTTAGGGCAAGAAGTAAAACAAAATTAAATATAGCTGCGAGCAGCGATGGCGGGCCCAAGCCCGGTGGCACCGCCACCCCGGTGGCTTCAGGGCAACTGTGCACAGCGGGCAATAGGCACTTAAAACGGTTAAACATCAAAGGACTATGTCAAATTCACTCCACATTTACTGCACTACAAGGTGCCGCTATAGAGCCCCTCCTCCCTGCCCATTTTCAAAGGATTACATGTGCCAAGTTTTAACATTATTCTGATTAATTTTGAAGCAAATCAGGTAAAAATAAGAGGGTGATCTCAATGTATGCTGAAAGTGACACATTTTCTGCTTCCAGTTGGTGGCGCTATGACTTTGAATCACAATAGTCAAATCCATGTGATCAGCCTTGTACAACGAAGACTGAGCCAAAGTTTCATCAAAATCAATTAATGTATGCAGAAGTTATAACACTTTGTTGCCCTTTTCTTGCCATAAATTCGTTGCCTCGCCACGGCCAAACCGTTTGAGATATCCAAAATCCGTTTGCAATTAAACAACTTCAATGTGTTAGCAACAAGTTAAAAAAAGCTTGGTGTAAATTGGATAAACCCTGTAGGAGTAGTAGTATAAAATTCATAGCCTGTTTTTTCAAAAAATTAACATTCAAACCAAAATAGCTGACTTCCTGTTGGTCGGAGCTAATGAATGTAAATTAGAAAATTGTCCGGCTTGATGAGAATAATATATGTACCGAGTTTGGTGACTGTAGGAAAAACTAACCCCCCACTTTTGTCAAAAGGTGGCGCTACTGAGCCCCTCCACCACGCCCATTTCTATGGCTTTGTCCATGTCTACTGGTTGACAATATTGATGTGTGTGTCGAGTTTCATGCAATTTGAAGCATGTTAAGAGCCTCAAAAACACTCAAGAATATTATTACAGTTTGACCTGTTGCCATGGCAACAATATTTCAAATATCAAAAATCCTGTCATAGGTCTACATCTGCTGTGTATTGACATTACACTGATGAAGTTTGAAGCAAATCAGGTAAAAATAAGAGGGTGATCTCAAAGCATTTTAAAAGTGATACACTTCTTGCTGCCATTTGGTGGCGCTATAACTTTGACTCACAATAGTTACATCCATGTGATCAGACTACTACAACCAACACACTCCTGAAGTTTCATAAACATCAATCAATGTATGTAGAAGTTATAACACATTTCCTGTTTCCCTTTTCTCGCCATAAATTCGTTGCCTCGCCACGGACAAACCGTTTGAGATATCCAAAATCCGTTTGCAATTAAACAACTTCAATGTGTTCGCAACAAGTTAAAAAAAGCTTGGTGTAAATTGGATAAACCCTGTAGGAGTAGTAGTATAAAATTCATAGCCTGTTTTTTCAAAAAATTAACATTCAAACCAAAATAGCTGACTTCCTGTTGGTCGGAGCTAATGAATGTAAATTAGAAAATTGTCCGGCTTGATGAGAATAATATGTGTACCGAGTTTGGTGACTGTAGGAAAAACTAACCCCCCCACTTTTGTCAAAAGGTGGCGCTACTGAGCCCCTCCACCACGCCCATTTCTATGGCTTTGTCCATGTCTACTGGTTGACAATATTGATGTGTGTGTCGAGTTTCATGCAATTTGAAGCATGTTAAGAGCCTCAAAAACACTCAAGAATATTATTACAGTTTGACCTGTTGCCATGGCAACAATATTTCAAATATCAAAAATCCTGTCATAGGTCTACATCTGCTGTGTATTGACATTACACTGATGAAGTTTGAAGCAAATCAGGTAAAAATAAGAGGGTGATCTCAAAACATTTCAAAAAGTGATACACTTCCTGCTGCCAGTTGGTGGCGCTATAACTTTGACTCACAATAGTCACATCCATGTGATCAGACTCCTATAACGAACACACTCGTGAAGTTTCATAAAGATCAATATATGTATTAAGACGTTATAACACATTTCCTGTTTCCTTTTTCTCGCCATAAATTCGTTGCCTCGCCACGGCCAAACCGTTCGAGATATCAAAAATCCCCTGGCAATTTTTAATCATCAGTGTCTTGACTTCATGCTGACCGAGTTTGGTGGCGATCGGATTAATCGTCTAGGAGGAGTATATCAAATTCCAGAGCATGCGTTTTTCAAACAACCCTTAATAGCTGACTTCCTGTTGGCGTGGCGATTAACTTAGAGCGCGAAAGTTGTTCGGCCCGATGAGGTCTATATGTGTACCGAGTTTCATACTAATACGTGCAAGCATGTTTAATATATGGACCAAATTTTCAGACTTTTTTCAAGGGGGCGCTGTCGAGCCCCCCTGCCACGCCCGGGTACCAGCCTCTCCGGCGTCCTAATGGCCGCGGATTCCAATGTGTGTGCCAATTTTCAAGAGTTTTTGAGCATGTTAAGGCCCCCAAAAAGCCCCGGAAGACGGAAAAAAAAAAAAAAAAAAAAATAAAAAAATAATAATAATCCTTAGAAGAACAAGAGGGCCCTGCGCGAATTTTCGCTTGGGCCCTAATTATCTTCCTTTTAAACTTATTTTCAGTCGAGCTAAGTTAACGTTGTTTTTAGTTATGAGTAGATTCCAATATTTATTAGGGCCCGAGCACCGATGGTGTGAGGACCCTATTGGAATTGCTCAGCCAATTCTTCTTATTCTCCAAAATGAATCACATTTTTGAGGACCTAAACGTTCTCAAAAACTCATGAAACTTTGCACATGCGTCGGATGTGGTGAAAATTTACATCTGATATGGGTTTCAGAATTAGATGTGGCAAAATGGCTCGATAGCGCCACCTACAAAATTTCAATTAAGCGCCCTTTGTGCTACGTTTCACGTACAATTATGAAATTCGGTAGACAGATGTAACAGCCCAATACCTACAAAAAAGCCCTTGGGTGCAAAGTTTGTAAACCCAACAGGAAGTGAGATATTTTGAATTTTATTTTCAAAATTTGTGCAGTTTTTGCCATTTCCACATGTTGTACTTTAACGAACTCCTCCTAGAGCTTTAATCAGATCAACATCATATTTGGTCAGTCTAATCTAAAGGCCTTTGAGACGTTAAATTGCGAAGATCTAGAGTTTTCGATGAAGGGCGTGTTCGTGGCGGCCTGGCAAAGTTCGATGTTTCGCCATGAAACAGGAAGTTGTTGTAACTCGGGCATACAATGTCTTATCTGCCCCAAACTTCACATGTTTTATTAGAGTCCTGGCCTGAAGACATCTATATGACAATATTCAGTTACAGTCATAGCGCCACCTGGGGGCAACAGGAAATTACATGTTTTACACTGTGATTTACTATCTAAATGTATCTAAACTATTAAATCTCCTAGAGATTTAATCAGATCAATGTCATTTTTGGTCAGTCTAATCTTAAGACCTTAGCGATGATAAATATCAAAGATCTTGAGTTTTCGTTGAAGGCCGTGTCCGTGGCGGACTGACAAAGTCTGATGTTTCGCCATGAAAGAGAAAGCTGTTGTAACTCGGGCATACTATGTCTGATCTGCCCCAAACTTCACATGTGTGATAAGAGTCCTGGCCTAAAGACATCTCTATGACAATATTCAGTTACAGTCATAGCGCCACCTGGGGGCAACAGGAAATGACATGTTTTACATTGTGATTAACTCCTCATAGAGATTAAACCAGAAGCACATCATATATGGCCAGTCTAATCTTAAGGCCTTTGAGATGTTAAATATCAAAGATCTAGAGTTTTCGTTGAAGGCCGTGTCCGTGGCGGACTGACAAAGTCTGATGTTTCGCCATGAAAGAGGAAGCTGTTGTAACTCAGACATATTATGTCTGATCTGCCCCAAACTTCACATGTGTGATAACAGTCCTGGCCTAAAGACATCTATATGACAATATTCAGTTAGCTATAGCGCCACCTGTTGGCAGCAGGAAGTGTGGCACTTTTACATGATTTTGCCATAATTCTCCTGTATTTACTCGCTCACATGCATGTCGCCCACTTTTCACTGTTTTCCTGAGGCCAACGGATGGCGGTGAGCCCGGGTGCGAGGGCCCTTTCATCGCTGCTTGCAGCTTTAATTTATGTCTGTGATTTTGAGTAAATGGCAAAGACCTGTATGTGTTAGTAATTCATTTGTCCTATACGTCTAAAATTCTGAAAAAGAAAAAATGAATCCATACAACTCCAGGGGTTAATAAAGGCCTTGTAAAGTGAACTGATGCATTTATTTAAAAATGTATAAAGTGAAATAACGAACTTCCGGCATGACAGCCATATGCATCCGAAAAAAAGCGTTAACTTCCATGACATAGTACACAATGGCAAGATGTTGTACACAATGGCATGATGTACTATGCATAGTATAAGGGTCATGAAACCCCCTGTTTCAGCAGCAGAGTGAAGCTGCGGAGTGAAGGGGAATGAGGGGAGACTGACAGCCGCCCATCTCCTTACTCCTGTTCTCGTAGCTCTCTTGAGACAAATGCTTCCTAAACACATACAGCTCTGATGTGTAGGTAGTTGATGCCAACTAACCGCCTGCAGGCAGTCTTGTCCTGGCAGCATCGTTGGGAAAGCCATGCAACACACCTAAATGTTTACATCAAAAAAACAAACACTAATGACCCATGAACGCCTCTCTCATCTACTGCGCGATCTAACAGTTTGACATGTCTGTCATTTTAAAGAATAATTAAGAGATGGTGCCTTCTCATAGGATGAGAAAACTCATTCTCATTAATAATTATGAGACACCGACACGCCATCGAAGTGTTCTAGTGCACCGCCAAATCATAGCCTGTGACGTGAACACGGTGTAGATTTTAAACCCGGAAAACAAAAATATCGGAAAAAATCTCAAAATTAACCACTTTCCCTCTACAATTAAATCTAACAGATGCTAACATTGTATTCAATGATGTTCAATGCACATACCTCTGTTAAAAACTCAGAAAATTTAGTTTAGGGTTTCATGACCCTTTAATCCTCTGGAGTCAACAAAGTTAACAAGCTATATCATTAGAAAGTTCTAAAGGTTTACTGTCAATCTATGTTATTTATTTTATTTTTTCTTTTATAAGATATAGATGCTCAAACACCAGTAATTAATTTGTGAGATCTTCATACCTTTATAATGAAATAGAGATCGCAAGATGAATCCAATCCGTGGCACTTGAGTAAAATGTCCACTGCAAAACAAAACACAGTACTTTTTTGTCCACGAAAGCGTTAAATCCATGAAATATTGATATATTATCCATTGTTTGCATCACATTTCTTCTGATTGATCTACTCTCCATCATCGTTCTTCAAGAAATAATGCAATCTGAACAGCGTTTATGTTGTAAAACTGTCTGTGATCGTATATATCTCTCAAACAAATGAGCTTGTGTCCAAAGTATAATTTTTCAAAATAGTGCAGCAGTTTTAGTTATAATATCCAAGCAGTGCTGTCAGAGTTTTATATCCTCCTGATATTGTCATTGTAGTAAATCTCAGGAACTTTTAGCCAATGCCACGACGATCCAACAACATGTTCTGTTTTCTTCCGCATGCGTACAGATCTACACAGACGCACATCAGTCTCGACTATTAATGCAGCAAGCCATATTTTATAATTGTTTAAAAAAAAAAGAGAAAAAAGCACAAATACGGCTGAGATGCCAAATTCAGCGGCTGGAATTAGCTGAGGTAAAGTGACGCTCACAGACAGCAGCGCATCTACCTGTCTCCCTTAATTATGCAGAACTTTAAGGCTTAGTATAATTTAAACGGTTGAGTTATAAAAAAATACACCCCCCTCAGAGTTGTCATGAAGGGCAAAAATAGCAGTATAGACCAAAACCACAGTTTGAACCAACCTGTAAACATGTTTTTTTTCTGCTCTAAAATTGGCCAGTTTAACATGGGACTCAATGAGATTCTGCTCTCTTTTGGAGCCTGTCCCTAGCGGCCAATCGATGAATTGCAGTTTAATTCACTTCCGTATTGGCTTCAAGAGAAACTGGGGGAGGTTGCCGCTTGGGCTAGACCGAATGGAAGAACCTGATATTGGTAAGCTTCGTCCCCGAAAGTGAACCTCAGGAACTTCCTGTGATGTGGCAATATCTCTATGAAAATATGTGTCCTTGAGATCGATCGTGACGAACCAATCTTGATGTTGGATTTGCAAAACGATCATTTTTATGGTTAACATCTTGAACTTGATAGCTTTGACTGAGCGGATTAAGCCTTGAAGATCTAAGATTGGATGCAACCCCCCCGTCCTTTTAGGAACTATCTGCTGTAGTAACCTGACTCTCTCTCTAGAGGGGAAACATGCTCTATGGCGCCTTTTTTCTCCTATTTATTTTGCTTATATATACATATTATATATAATTTTTATAATTATATATATATATATTATAAGGCCATTTCAAGTATAAACAAGTTAAATATTTGTTTTTTTATAACAACTGATTTTTTTTTTTTTTTCTGATTTTTCTACAGGTGTGTTTGGTGCTGATGAAGTGAAATCAATATCAGCAAAAGTAGGAGATGATGTCACTCTAGAGTCAGATGATGCTGAAGTACAGAGAGCTGATGAGCTGTTGTGGAGGATTCGAGGTGAAAAAAGTTTCATAGCAGAGTTCGATAAAGAAGCCAACAAAGTATCAATAGACACAAATGACGAGAGATTCAGTGGGAGACTGCAGATGGATGAGACGACTGGATCTCTGACTATCAAGAACATCAACACCGCAGACTCTAGAGTTTATGAACTAGAGATAAGGAGCCGAAGTGTGACCAAGACAAAGACATTCAGTCTCACTGTACACTGTGAGTAACTCCATGTGATCATTATGTGGATTAACTGTGTGTGAAAGATGCATTGGAATAATCACAATAAAACACAACAGCCCTTCTATAACCTGAATGATTAGAAACTCGTAAAGAGGTTTAAAAAAAATCAGTGCATTGTTTAGAGACAAATAAATATTTGTAAATGAAATATTAATAATAATAGTAGACATATATAGGTCCTTTTGTAACCAAAAGCAAAACTTTTGCCAGGTGTAATTCAGAATTAAGTTTGGTGTGCAATTATAAAAACCTTTTAAAGCAATTCATATCCAATACAGGACCTGACATTTATATGAAACTCTTGTCCTGAGAACAACATTCAGTCATTCATATTACTACCTTTTAGCTTTTGTACCTTTTTCCTGACTGTGTGATAGAGTTAAAGGGTTAGTTCACCCAAAAATGAAAATTCTGTCATTAATTACTCACCCTCATGCCGTTCCACACCCGTAAGACCTTCGTTCATCTTCAGAACACAAATTAAGATATTTTTGATGAAATCCGATGGCTCCGTGAGGCCTGCATAGCCAGCAATGACATTTCCTCTCTCAGGATCCATTAATGTACTAAAAACATATTTAAATCAGTTCATGTGAGTACAGTGGTTCAATATTAATATTATAAAGTGACGAGAATATTTTTTGTGAAAAAGCTTTACGAATCTTTTGTTTCAAATCAGTGATTTTAGTAAACGAGGCTTCGTTACATCATCAGTGTTTCGAAACTTCAATAGTTCACGTGACTTTGGCAGTTTGATACACGCTCTGAATGACTGATTCGAAACAAAAGATTCGTAAAGCTTCGAAGCTTCATGAAGCAGTGTTTTGAAATCACCCATCACTAGATTTTGTTGAATAAAGTTGTTATTTTGTTATTTTTGGAGCACAAAAAGTATTCTTGTCGCTTAATGACATTAAGGTTGAACCACTGTAGTCACATGACTGTTTTAAATATGTTTTTAGTAGCTTTCTGGGCGTTGAAAAAGAGAGTGTTATTGCTGGCTATGCAGGCCTCACTGAGCCATCGGATTTCATCAAAAATATCTTAATTTGTGTTCTGAAGATGAACAAAGGTCTTACGGGTGTGGAACGACATGAAGGTGAGTAATTAATGACAGAATTTTCATTTTTGGGTGAACTAACCCTTTAAATAATTAATTGATTTGGTAAAGGAACTCATATCTGTTACAGACACCAATTCGGAAAAAGTCAGATTAAATACATACATTTAAAAGTCTAAATGTTTAAATGAGTAACAACATTATAATCTCTGTTTAGAAATGGTGTCTGTTTGTTTTCCAGCTGAGGTTGTCGTTGTTGAAGTGTCTGTGATGGAAGGAGATTCAATCACTCTAAACATTAATGATACTGAAGTACAGAAAGATGAGGAGCTGAACTGGAAGGTGAAGCCTAAAGATGAAAATGTATTCAAAAGCATTAAAGACGGAAGATTTAAGACAAGTGAAACTGGATCTCTGACCATCACAAACATTAACATCAAAGACTCTGGACTTTATCAACTAGAGAGCAGCAGTGACATCAGATACAAGGCAAGATTTAATATTGCTGTCCACGGTGAGTGACTGAATGTGATTATTGATGTTATCATGTAGATTAACTGTAACTCAAGGTGAACTGGAATAATAACAACAATACACAATAATTATTTATTACTATTTATTTATTTATTTTTATTTAAACTGAATGGTTAAAAGTAGCAACTGCTTAAGAGGTAAAAAGAACAGTGTATGTTAATAAACACTTGATGGCCGATTTCAAAACACTGCTTCAGGAAGCATCTGATCATAAATGAATCAGTGTGTTGAATCAGCTGTTCGGAGCGTCAAAGTCACGTGATTTCAGCAGTTTGGCGGTTTGACACGCGATTCAAATCATGATTCGACACAAAAGATTCATAATGCTCCGAAGCTTCCTGAAGCAGTGTTTTGAAATCGGCCATCACTAAATAAGTCGTTATTTAGTTTTTTTTGGCGCACCAAAAATATTCACGTGGTTTTATAATATTAATATTGAACCACTGTACTCACATGAACTGATTTAAATATGTTTTTAGTACATTAATGGATCTTGAGAGAGGAAATGTCATTGCTGGCTATGCAGGCCTCACGGAGCCATCAGATTTCATCAAAAATATCTTAATTTGTGTTCCGAAGATTAACGAAGGTCTTACGGGTGTGGAACGACATGAGGGAGAGTAATAAATGACATTATTTTCATTTTTGGGTGAACTAACCCTTTAAAGAAGCCGTGTGTAAATTTTAGCGGCATGTAGTGGTGAGGTTGCGAATTGCAACTAACGGTGCTCACCCCTCTCTTTCGGAGAAGCTATGGTGACTGTCTGGTCGACATGTCATCGTCTGAAAGAGCAGAGAGTAATGCAATGAAGCAATGAGGTTCTTCTTACTTCTAACAAAGAACGGTCTCTGCTTCTAATAAAACAGATGACTACTACTACTTTATTCATATTCAACATAATAATGATGCAAGATGCCTCTAAAAACACCAACGAAGAAGAAGAAGAACAGCATAGTGACAAATCACACTCTGTAGAGCAGTTTGTCCATTTAGGGCTACCGTAGAAACATGCCGATGCAAAAGTGGCGACTTCGATGTAAAGAGACCCGAGGTGTGTGAAGATAGAAATGACTTATTCTAAGATAATAAAAAACATAACGGTTCATAATGTAAGATCTTTATACCCCACTGAAAACATAGTTATGTATTTTATATTGCATTTCTGTCAAAAGATCCTCCTAGATATTACAAACTGAACTTTCAACCTTTATAAAAATGACCATATATCTGGCATAAAATGAATGGAAATTAAAAATCAGACACATAATTACTAGATACAACAATAATAATCAAAAGGTGAACATTTAAGCAATATAAAAAAAGGTTTATTGTTTAATTATTATTCATTAAATATATTAATAAATGTTCATTTCCAGCATTCTTTGGGTTTATTTTAAACAAGCAACACAGTTTTAAACAATTTTAAACAATAGTTGAGTTTAATAAAACTACCCAGGTTGAACAAACATTTAACCCAACTGCTGGGTTTGTGAATTTTCAACCCAACTTGGGGTTGTTTTTAACCCAGTGTATCTTCCCCTGAAGGGCTGAAGGGCTGGGTAGCGTTTCCCAAAAGCATCGTAAGCCTAAGTTGATCGTAGCTCCATTGGTTTCAATGGAGCTACGATCAACTTAAGCTTACGATGCTTTTGAGAAACGCAGCCCTGGCTGGTTAACATGGGTCAGTTATAGCCCCTGCTGGAGATTGCTGTAACTACACTTCTCTTAGCATCTTTCATTTATTTATTTATTTATTTTTTTTCTCTTTGTGAACATTTAAAACAAAAGTATTTTAATATTTTATTGTATTATAGATATTTTACCCTTGACAGTTGCTGGAGGGTTCAAAAATGTGAAAGTGAAATAAAACTCTAATACTTCCATAATGAGATGCATTTCAACGTTTCAAAAAACAACAACAAAAAAATATTTTTTATGACATGATGGAATTAGTTTGTAAATGTATGTGCAGCATGAACATATTTATGCTCTAACTCCAAAAACATGAAATATTTGTATTCAAAGTAGATTCAAGATTTTTCTTTATATAATCGGAGGTAGAGATTTATTCTGCAGGCAATCTGCAAAATTTATAAAAAGATTTTTATTTTTTTTATTTTTAAATTTTTAATTACCATTTCACACTTAAATTAGAATTTGAGGCACATGTTTTTAGGGTTTTGGCTGTTTTTTTTTTTGTACTTTACTTAAAGAATTATAATTATAATCTCTCTGTTTTAAAGAGTTTCTGTTTGTCTTTATATGTTTGTTGTTGAGACAGAGGGACGGAAGTCAGTGTCAGTGATGGAGGGAGAAACTATCACTCTACACACTGGTGTTGCTCAGATCCTCACGGATCGCTTAAACGGCACCAGCGCGAGCCGGAGTAACATTAACCTGAATAAGGAGACCGGAGAAATCACCATCAGTAACATCAGAGGAGATCAGTCTGGAGATTTTGAAGTGGAGATCAACACCACCACTGTGACCGTGCACAGAAAATTAAGTATTAATATTAGCGGTGAGTAATAATGGTATTAACTCAAATTTACACTAAATGGGACAGAAGATGCTGGATAAGATCTGATCAATTGTTGGGCTGATTTACAATTGTTTCTCTGTTGTTAAACAATGTCAAATTTAATCAAAAATACAAATATCTCTAGTCTGACAAATATTATCTTTATATTTTGGTCTCTTCTAAACTGTGGTTTCTGAGGGAACTTCAAAGGAGTTGATCATAATAATTTGTAAAATTAAATTCTATAAATAATTTTCAGATAAAAAAAAAAAAACTAAAATAAATAAAAAACTAAAAGAATATTTTTACCAAAAATGTGAAATATTTTATGTGTTTGCATGTCATGCGTCTTGATTTTCCGATCAGATTTTTTTTCCAGGCACATCTTGCCAATTCCAAACCACATCAATCTTAATAACTACTATTAATTTTGCATTTAATCACTTATAAGTGATATTTAATTGTTCATGAAGGCTGGAAATGTATATTCAGGTGTGCAGAATTATTAGGCAGGTATTTTAAACAGATAAAATGAGCCAAAAAAGAGATTTAACTCAGACTGAAAAGTCAAAAATTATTAAATGATGAATAAATTAAAGGATCATGCAATACTAGAAACTGCAGTGAACTCAATGTCACTTTTTCTTTTATCAGCCAATTGCATTCATGCAACACCGGAAAGTAATGTGATTGGCTGTTATCACTATAATGGTTGCATCAGCACAGGCTTCGGACATGCCCTCCATCAAACGCTGATGCCACTGAACATGCTGAATTCTGTGTGTTGAGTGGCCCAACCAGACATTGGTGGGCGGAGCTAGTGTAAATAGTGTTTGCCAACAAGGGACGCTATTTGCACCTAATGTATATAGACACTCCGAAGCATTGTTTCACATAGAAACATAGATTTGTGTTTCAAGTGTATGTTCATTATAAGAAGAGAAACAGGTTTTAAATAATGCAGTGGATCTGTCACAGAAGAGCTTTAATGTTTTAATGTTGCCATTTATGATTGTCTCTTTGAATCAGCTCACTATTATTTCCAAATGTCGTTTCACTACAGAAATTCATCCTATAGGTTTTGTGAAATGACTGAAAGATGATATTAAAGACTCATTCACACTAATGACTGTCTTTATCATTTCAGATTCAGGTTCCTCAGCTGCTGTTTCAGGTGGGGTCAGTTTTGGTCTGCTGGTTTGGGCTGTAACTGTTTTGTTACTGCAAGAGGTATAAGTTACCAAACATGCGAGTATTACACTACAAGTGTTTGAAAACGATTCCCTTATCATCAATGTTCCCTCTAATTTTTTTTTGTTGCTGAGCGCACATTTTGGCCACCTGAGCAAAAACATCCTTTATATCAGACCTGTATCCAGTGTATCAGTGTATTTTATCATGCAACTGTAACTTTTAACTTTAATGTGCCATTTTTATTTTATTTGACCCTTGATATAACTTAGTGATATATTAAATATTTTAATTTTTATTTAATATTTTTGAAAACAAGCAGTTCAGTCACTAATTTAAGCACATTTTAGTTTTTTTCACATTGCTGTGTTAACTGTACCAGTCTTTACCAAGAAATTCTATTAAACAATAATTTACAAATCTCCTGCAGGACAGTTCTTTTGTACAGTAAATTATTAGCAACAGACAGTGTTAAACCATCAAAATTACATGTTTATTGCTTATGAATTTCCCAGATTTTCTATACTACGAGGTTTCAAGATTTTTAGTGGCAAAGAGCCCTAAACAATCTCCTTGAGATCCATTTTTTATTAGGCTTACATTTTAATATAATATAATAAAATATAATACAATCCTGAAGTATTTAAACTGATATAGAGTATTTTAACAGTTTAAATGCTTCAATTTGTTTTAATTAATATATTATGATATGAAAACAAACTGAAGCATTTAAACTGATCTGATAGCTAAATAATAATAGAAAAGTGAACGTTAACTCTTTTATAGTTATCTAAACATCCCTGAAACCCACACCACCACCACACACAATAATCTATTTAAACTGAGGTATATCTCTGATGTATTTTGAGACTCTATAGCGACAATAACTATAATAACTAATAATTATTCTTTCTGCGTGGCCGCAGCTTAGAGGGAACATTGATTATCATAAACACAAGTGACGTCAGCAACATAATACAGCATTTTTAGTTATTTTGTCACAGATTTGTTTGAACTGGCATTATTATCAACACTTTTTTCATTTTTAACCAGGTGTTATACTGTGAATCTTTCTGTGTTTTTGTCACAGGTTTCAGAAAAAGGATCAGGATGAATAATGAGGAGAATCAGCTCCAACAGAACATAATCATAATCTGTAATAATGTAAACACAGGCTTTGTAAGGAATACCAATCAGTATAGAGGCTATATGCAGCAATTTTCTTGGATTAATCGCTTGTTTATTGCCAATATGTGAACATCTTGTAAGGAAGCTTAAAAAAATGAGACCTTCGCCAACTTAACTAGCTTGTCTATAGCAGTGGTTCCCAAAGTGGGGTTCACAAGACAGCAAGGAAGGGGTTGCAAGAGGATTTCCAGAATTTCAAAAACCATGCAAATAAACCACATTCAGAAAAAGATTGTTGTCACTGCACCACCCGGCCAGGTGGCTCACCTCGCTCCTGTAATTTGTCTCATCTCGGTTGCTAATGAGACCCAACACAGTCGTGTCGTCCGCAAACTTGATGAAAAGGTTGTAGTTATATGACGGTGTGCAGTCGTGGGTCAGCAGAGTGAAGAGGAGGGGGCTCAGCACACATCCTTGAGGGGCCCCCGTGTTCAGTGTGATGGTGCTGGATGTGTTACTGCCGACCCGTACTGTCTGAGGTCTCCCAGTCAGGAAGTCCAACAGCCAGTTGCACTGAGAGGTGTTGAGGCCCAGCTGGACCAGTTTGTGAGTGAGCTGTTGAGGGATGATTGTGTTGAATGCTGAACTGAAGTCCATGAACAGCAGTCTTTTTTGTCCAGATGTTTGAGGGCAGAGTGGAGGGCAGAGTGGAGGGCAGAGTGGAGGGCAGTAGTGATGGCGTCATCGGTCGAGCGGTTGGACCGATATGTAAACTGGAAGGGGTCCGGGGGGTGGGGGGGGGGACAGACTTGATGTTGTGCATGACTAATCGTTCAAAGCACTTCATAAGGATAGGAGTAAGTGCGACTGGACAGTAGTCATTGAAGTAGGATGGCATTGAAGTCAGCATTGCGATTCTCTTTGTATATACTTAGTGTATTTCATAGATTTCACATTTATACATTTTATTCATTTAATTACTTTACATTTATATGAAATAATACTTTCGATTTATATATTATGTTGCGCACTGCAAACAGAGCGTTAATGCGTGTGCGCCATTGTGCACAACGTTTGTATACATTAACCAACCAAGTCTCTGGCATCGTTATTTTGAGGGTCGTGGGCTGAAAAGTTTGGGAACCCCTGGTCTATAGCTTGTAGCTTCACCAGGAAAATAGTCTCACAGTCTTTTTTTTACTTCATTGAATCACATTCAGTCTCTTGTACATTATGTGTTCATGAGTGTGAGCATGAGCATTTCACTTAATGGCCACTGTTTTAAACATATGTTTTTGACATAAATCACACTTCAGTATTTTTTGCCTCATGCTTGAGTACTTAAACAAAAGGAAATTTTCTTCTCAGGTATTTGTCAAGCTCATATAGCATAAGTAATGTTTGTTGTTTCTTCATTGTGTAATAATTTGAAGTTTTATTTAAATTGTGACTGATCTTAAAGCTGCAGTGTAATTTCTGTTCCGTTAGTGTGTGTTCATACATGTGGATCTGTGTGCAAATAGACAATAAAGCAAATGGACAAAACTGAGAGTATTTTATATTGTGTCAGAGTGGTGAAATTGCTTAAAGCGTAATGAAAGATTAGTCAAGATGTTAATGTCTATCAGTAGGATCTCTTGCAAATGTTTTGTGTTCCCTGAAAAACTTTGCGTTCTCTTGGAATGAATGCAAAAATGTTCAGGTAATGAAAACCAGGAAGTAACCATTCATATTGTCTACTGTATGGTAAAAAGATTCATTACTCGAAGCTTTTCAAAACACACAACATCTTGTGATCAAAAGGTGGAAAAAATGCCTTTTAGGGTTGTCACGATACCATAAAAATGTCTTACGATACTATACCAGCTGAAGTATCACGATACCAAGTAGTATCGCGATACCATGCAGTATACAAAATGAACCAAACTTTCATAAAAAACATGAAAACAGACCAGATTTTTCTCTGAATAGCCTACTTCATTAATGAGAATGAATAACAGGCTTTTATTACCAATCAAATGAATCATTGTAAACAAAATTCATCTTAGCACTGCACAGAAGCTGTATGAACTGACATTACGATGTAACATTTATGCATTTACACTTCAATTACAATTGCATAAATAATGTTATGATATTAATGTTTCAAATATAAAATTTGAATATAGAAATAAAAATGTTGGCGGAAAAAAATGATAGAATAGACCTACTTTTAGATGGGAGACTAAAGTCGCCAGTAGGTGGCAGCAAGTGTTAATGATCAAGTCAATGAATCATTCAACCGATTCGTTCAAAACGGCTGATTCATTCAGGAACGAAGCAAATGACTTTCTTAATGAATGGATTAGTGAGTCAGTGACTCGCCCAATTTGTTCAAAAACAGATTCATTTAGAAACGAAACAAAAACAGCGCTCTTGCTCGTGTCACGAACTATCAGGAGCATTTTTGCCAGCCTATCTTGAAATATCTAACCCTGACTGGAGAGCAGTATGTATATTAAAACATATAATACATTTATAATTATAAAATCACGATTGATATGACTGATAAGAACCGAGAGCAAACCCGCTATAACTTATTGATGAATGGAATTGCATTTGTCTGAATCGTGTTTGTCGTGTTTCTAGAAACAAACTATTTAATCTTTTCCAGAAGTGGCCAAATGAGCATTGGAAAACTGCGAGAATTCAGTCTTATATAAAGATTTTATGATGTTAATTAAGTGAATTTCAGACCCTTCCTCCAGATTAAATGACAACAACAACGTGCAAGCGCAACTTTATCTCATTGCAAAATTAACTGAAGCATCAGGAAACAATAAGGCACAGCAGACAGTCAACCAGTCTCTTGTAATGTTTTTGCAGGCACGCATGTTCAATTGAAGTGTACATGCCGCACATACAACATTCCTTACGGTACTGACGATACTACCGTTTGAAAAATACAATGGCATCGCCAGTATTTTGAAGCTTTAGTATCGCGATACTACCGTAGTACCGGTACACCGTGCAACCCTAATGCCTTTGCGAGTTTGCGTACCAGACGACCCAGACATTTTTGGGCTTTGTGCTATGAAAAGCATATAAAAACAATGAAAATAATTAGTCTATGTATATAAAATGTTTTTCACTTGTCAGTTTTACACAGTTTGAATAAATGATAAATTTCTGGGGGGGAAAATAGGCAAGCTTAGGCATATATTATCAAAATAAATGAAGATTATCATAGAATGGTCGGTTGAAGTGCTTATGAACTGGGAATAAATACAAACTGAACATGCACAAAAACTACACATGTAAATATTTAGCCTATATAGTATGTTGCAACTGTCCTTATCCTTATAAAAATAAAACATTGTTAGGCATGATTGTGTTTCCAGTTTGTTTTATTATGCAATACATAGACAATTCATAATATTTCAATTTCATATTGTTTCTGCACTTAATGTAATAAACATCATATATTAGTGAAATAGGTTATAATTAGTCAAGATATCACGATAACAACTTTTAACTCGATTCCTCATGACACCGGTACAGACTGCATAACTGTAGCTGAATGAACGACTCTAACGCGAAGACTCAATTCTGTTTCCGATGGTACAGCTAGATACGACGTGACAAAACAATGAACGACAGATCGGGATGTGAGGTAATCTAACAGACTGCATAGCCTGGAGCAATGAATTAATCGTTTCTGTTTGTCATGATTTGATAACTTGGTTGCATTATAGCTTTTTTCTTATTTGAAATACACAAATCAGGCATAACACATGAGCACTGACAGGTGAAGTGAATAACACTCATCATCTCTTCATTACGGCATCTGTTAGTGGGTGGATATATTAGGCAGCAAGTGAACATTTTGTCCTCAAAATTGATGTGTTAGAAGCAGGAAAAATGGGCAAGTGTAAGGATTTGAGCGAGATTGACAAGGATCAAATTGTTTTTGACACGTACCACCTACCTAAGCATTGTTGAGACCATGTGTCATGGAAACAGTATTCCCTGGTGTCTGTGGCTCTTTCAGCAGGATAATGCTCCTGACACAAAGCACAAATGGTTCAGGAATGGTTTCAGGAGCACAACAATGAGTTTGAGGTGTTGACTTGGCCTCCAAATTCCCCAGATCTCAATCCAATCGAGCATCTGTGGGATGTGCTGAACAAACAAGTCCGATCCATGGAGGCTCCACCTCACAACTTACAGGACTTAAAGGATCTGCTGCTAACATCTTGGTGCAGATCCCACAGCACACCTTCAGGGGTCTAGAGGAGTCCATGCCTCGACGGGTCAGGGCTGTTTCAGCACCAACACAATATTAGGAATGTTATGTCTGATCGGTGTATGATCAAAGTCACATAAGTAGATGTGTTGGGTCATATGTGTTGGGTTATATTATGCTGAAATGAACGAAAATATTCATTTTGATGAACGAGATTCAAAGCTCAGAGTCAGTGAAATGGTCCCATTACAATGAGGAACGCAAAACACAAAACCAAGGTGGACTGCCAGCCACTGACGGGTCACGTGAAGATTGCACCCCTACAGGAGTCTTTGGATGTTTCCTTTAAGGTGAAACATGGAGGAGGATATTATACTGTTCATGCCAGTTTAAGAAGCATGAAATGTATTGAATGTGGGGCATAGAGAACATGTTAAAATTACAGAGCGTCACAATGAACAAATGCATGATACAGAAAGGCCAGAAGTTCCTAGCAGCAAGTTTACTATTCAGGGAGAACGAATGCATTGTGCAGTTAATGAAAATGCTGAGAAGAATAGAGATGGTGAAGTAGTTGATGGGTTTTTGGAACAGTAAGCTTCTGTTGATGTTGTGATGGTTTCAAAATATCTTAAAATACAAGGGGAAAACTGGTGAAAGTAAAACCATGGGTGAAAGTGTTCCTGTTGATTGCTTTGTCAAAATCGAGAAATCAAGCGGAAAGTGATGTGGAAGAGATGGAACAGTACGAGTCCGATGGAGAGGGTTTTTAAAAAAAAAATGCAAACGATGGTTAGTTTTGATTTGTTGGACGAACAGAAAATGGTATAATTTGAGAAAACATGTCACAGCACTGAAAAAGATTTCCAAGTCAAATAAAACTAGCATATAAAACAAGGCAAACAAAAAGAAAAGTGATGTCAATCTTTATCATGTTGCACATCTGGCATTTATTTTTTTCTGTTTTTTTTTTTTTTTTTCTACGGAGAGTTTAAGAGTGTGGGCTCTTTAAAGATGCAGGGGTAGTACGGGGTGGAGTTCCCTCTGGTGGCAATCAAAGGCAGTGCAGCTGGAGACTGACAGCCTCCATCATATATATATATGTATCACTATTTCTATTTGCATTATTGCATATTTAATAGCTTATAAATGCTTAATTAAATAAGAACATATATATTTATATATTTTATGTATTTTTATTTTCTGTGTGTATTTTAATACATGAATGTTTCAATTTAATTAAAAGTAAATACATAAATTCAATTTAATTAAAAGTAAAATCATGAAAATGATGCGAAGTAGCCTCTCATGTAGAGTATTAGAGTAAACACAGTCGTGTTTGTGTTGATTGACAGCTGTCAAAGACGGCTCATGATCTGAGTAACATGGCGAGTGTTTATCTGGTGGATGTGGACACGGCGCCGGTATATACCAGATACTTCGACATCAGCTTCATTCCCTCAACAGTGTTCAACGGGCAGCACATGATGGTCGACTACGGGTGAGGATTGACAAAACATCATCATCTGCCCTCCGTTTATATTTAGATTTACAAGAACCGCTAATTTTCTCGTGAATCTCATTTGCCTTTGATCTTATTAATCATTTGGCTCTGACCCAGAGAGAAACAGGATGTTTTCTGCTGCAGCACAGGATATGTGGTTAAAGTGAGAAGTTACTTTTTTGTAAAACTACATTTAAGTTCTGCTGAGACGATGTTTCCAAAGACCAACAAGACAGATGAAACGATCAGAGCTGTTCAGAGAAGACGCATTACTGTGAAAACATGCTAAAACATGTTGAAACATGCTATAAACATACTAAATCATGCTAAAACATGTTAGCAATGTGTTCACCATCTTAGAAACATGTTAGCAGTTACATCAGGGTAGAAACATACTAGGCGTGTGTTAAAACATGTTAGCAATGCTGCATCGTGGTAGAAACATGCTAGAAAAACATAGTAAATCATGTTAGAAACATGTTAACAATGTGTCAGTGTGTCAATGTTGAAACATGCTACACCGTATTAAATCATGCTACAATGTTAACAATGTGCTGATCATGTTAGATCATGTTTCTAATACTAGAAACATGCTAAAGCATGCTAGCAACATGTTAAAACATGTTACCAATGTGTTAAATAATGCTAGAAACATGCTAACAATGTGTTAAATCATGCCAGCAACATGTAAAAACATGTTACCAATGTATTAAATAAAGCTAGAAAAATGCTAGTAGCCTGTTAAATCATGCAAGCAACATGTTAAAACATGTTATCAACGTGTTAAATACTAGAAACATGCTAGCTGTGTGCTAAAGCATGCTAGCAACATGTTAAAACATGTTACCTATGTGTTAAATAATGCTAGAAACATGCTACCAGCGTTCAAATAATGCTAACAATGTTAAAACATGTTACCAATGTGCTAAATAATGCTGGAAACATGCTAGTAGCCTGTTAAATCATGCAAGCAACATGTTAAACATGTTATCAATGTGTTAAATAATACAAGAAACATGCTAGCAGCATGTTAAATCATGGTAGCAACATGTTAAAACATGTTACCAATGTTTGAATAATGCTAGAAACATGCTAGTAGCCTGCTAAATCATGCAAACAACATGTTAAAACATGTTATCAATGTTCTAAATAATACTAGAAACATGTTAGCAGCATGCTAAATCATGCTAGCAACATGTTAAAACATGTTACCAATGTTTGAATAATGCTAGAAACATGTTAGTAGCATGCTAAATCATGCCAGCAACATGTTAAAACATGTTACCAATGTATTAAATAATCCTAGAAAAATGCTAGTAGCCTGTTAAATCATGCAAGCAACATATTAAAACATGTTATCAATGTGCCAAATAATACTAGAAACATGTTAGCAGCATGCTAAATCATGTTAGCAACATGTTAAAACATGTTACCAATGTTTGAATAATGCTAGAAACATGCTAGCAGTGTTCAAACCATGCCAGCAACGTTAAAACGTGTTACCAATGTGCTATATAATGCTAGAAACATGCTAGCAATGTGTTAAAACATGATACCAATGTGTTAAATAATGCTAAAAAATGCTAGCAGCGTGCTAAATAATACAAGCAATATGTTAAAACATGCTAGCATCTTTTTGGGTGAACTAACCTTTTAACACAATGATGTGCACTGATAAATAATTTATCATAAACACTGCAATATTCCATAAAAAACAAGAATATAAAGGACAGAAATGATCATTGTGATGCAAGTCAATTTATTTGAGATTTGGTCAGTGATCAGCGTTGTTATTTTGCTCGTTCGCACGGCTCTTGCTCCTGGTGATGATCTCGAAGGGAGTCGGTTCGGCTTTAGGTTTGATCATCTTGGCGAAGAAGCGGAATACAGACTCCATGCAGACGGTGGGCGCAGAGTCATGGCATTGAGTTCCTGCGGACATCTGCGTGCAGCCGGCCTTCAGCGAGCCCACGGAGCGATTCAGAGGCTTCGTGCTGAGAATCCATGTTCTGGAGTGGGATTTCAGCCAGTCACGTCCGGCGTTCCCCAGTGGCTGGTGCCAAAGGCTGTGGGACGAATCCAGGAAAGCCACGGCCTTCACACGCCGCTGAACCTCCTCCAGCTGACGGCACAGCAGATCCACAAATGCCAGGCCTCCATATCCATGTGCAACCACAAAGACGTGCTCGGCAGAGCTCTGGGAAACCAGGCATTCCCAAACCAACCGAACGTGATGTTCTTGAGTTCGCATGCCCTCATTGGGGTTCGTCAGGATAACGGCACATGATTCCAGCGAAGCCCAGCGCAGGTACGGGATCTGACTGCCTCGCTCCAGACCGCCGTGGGCCGCGAGCTTCCAACTCCACACGCCGCTCCGAACTGTTCCCCAATCCTGGATCAGAACCAAAAGACTCCCAGGATGCTCCAGTGCTCCTGGACTCATGAATACAAAACTGCCGTCCTCCAGATTCTCCCTGATAAGCCGAAACTTTCTTTCTAAGAGGCCGTACACGTGCTGGGTGATGTAGAGACACAGGCTCCGATGCTCCCGCTCGGTTTCATGGGCGTCGTGTAGTTTGAAGGAAAACCTGTAGGGTTCGGAGGTTTCTCTGTGCCGCAGGTGACCGTCCTCGGAAAATGAGTACGGAAAATCAGATTGAATTGGATTTTGGCTTGCCTCCAACATCTTATGGGACCTGAGATATGAATATGCACAACATTTAGGATCATGTCAAAAAAATTCACCTTTGATCACGGAATATAAACTACATCTTACCATATATTCACATAGAAAACTGCTGTTTTGAATTCTAATAATATTTCAGAATTTTTACTGTATTTTGATCAAATAAATGCAGCCTTGATGAGCAGAACAGACTTTTGATGGTAATGTATCTTTATAATCTATAATTAAGTTGGCTTGGGAATGTATCTATCTATCTCTCTATCTATCTCTCTATCTCTCTATCTATCTATCAATCATAACATCCACCCAGAACACCATGGCAACTGCCTAGCAACCACACAAATCACCCTGGCAACATCCTAGCAACCAGCCTGAATACCCTAGCAACCTCATAGCAACACCCTAGCAACCACCCAGAATACCTTAGCAACCGCATAGCAACACCTAGAATACCTTAGCAACTGCATAGCAACACCTTAGCAACCACCCTTAGTACCATAGCAACCGCATAGCAACACCTTAGCAACCACCCCAAGTATCCAACTGCATAGCAAAACCCTAGTGACCACTCAGTTTACCCTAGCAACCACATAGCAACACCTTAGCAACCACCCTGGGTACCCTAGCAACCGCATAGCAACCACTCAGAATACCTTAACAACCGTATAGCAACACCCTAGCAGCCAGCCCTAGTACCTTAGCAACCACATAAAAACACCTTAGCAACCACCTTGAGTACCCTGACTCATCTATCTATCTATCTATCTATGTACTAAACTAAAACAAACCTTCAAACTGAAAACTTTCAAACTTTTTGGACCGGCTTTTTCAAGCCAACTTAAAGTTTGTCTCGATGAACTTTTTCATCTAGTTCATCATTGCACTGTAAATGAAAGCACTTGTTTCATATATTTACCTGAGAAATATTACCTATAGTTAACACTGTAGTCTGAGGACTAGATAAAGTTTTACCTGATTTCTGTTCCTGACTGCTGAGATGTGTGAATATGTAAATGATCAGTGATCATGTGACAGGTGTCGCCGATTGTCATTAGGGCGTGGCTTCACATGTTAAATTGTGCACCAAACTGCAGTGTACTATTTCTTAAAAATAATATTTGAACAATTTGGAAATTTTCAAATGTTAGAATGTTACATTAAATGTCCTAAAATTCAGTCTAGTTATCATCTCAGAGAATAAATTTGGCATTTTTGGTAGAATAACTGTTTAAGAAAGAAACGTTGCAGATGTTGGATATATTATACACGTGCACATATTTGACAAAAGTAGTAGGACATGAGGAAATTGCATGCACAAAGTATGCATACTGTGCGCAATTTAATTTTTATATACTAGATAAATATTTATATGCTGATTTAATAATACTTTGCAACTATTTCCCATTTAATTGTTTAGTATATTTATTTATTTGCTTACTTTCAAACTACCACCATCTGAAATAAACACGAATTAACACGCGGAACGGATCATGCGCGCGACTGCATCCACCGGCGGACTTTCACCGACGCACCGGATGTTGATCAAACATGGCAGCGACCTTGTGGATCCGCGAGACTCTGCTATGAATCATAATAAGAAGAAATGAAGATTAATGCATGTTTATATTTCGTATATATAATTAATCTCAAGAATCAGTCATGTTCTCAGCACTGAAGAACGTGTTTTTGGGTTTTGTCCGGACATCAAGCCAGCCAGGTAGATTCAAGACCAATTATTTTACATATATTAATAGTTTTATCTTCCATTAGTATCACTAACAAATAAAATGACACATAGTATGGCGCAACTATAGTTTTTGGACACGTGTACATGGTATTTTTACTATCTTAACTCATGAATATGGCACTACAGTACTGGTTTGCATTAGTCTGATGATATTTGACCCACTGAACTTGTTAACTGGCAGCTGAACTCTTTCTCTTCAGATGTCCTGCAGAACAACATGAAGGTCCTGTCAGCGGGACTGAGGACTTATGAAGTTCCACCGGACTTCAGCGGTAATGATGGTTCATGGTGCTGTTTTATTCTGATGAATCGTGCAGCGATTGACTGTGTTTTTCTCCCTCACAGACATTGTTCTTCCAGAGAAGCCGAAACTGAAATTCCTGGAAAAGGTCCCGAATTTGAAACAAGCAAAGAAGGAGATGAAGAAGCTGCGTGACATCCAGGGGCCGGCCAAAAGCGCCACTACCTTCACCAAAGGACAGTACGGCATTGTGGTCCGTATCTTTGCATCTTATTTTGAAATGGTGCATGTTTGTAAATAGCCTCATTATTGTCACATGTCTCTGTCTGCAGGCTCTGGGCGGAGGATACTTGCACTGGGGTCACATGGAGATGATGCGGCTCACCATCAACCGCCGCATCGATCCCAGCACCACGTTTGCGCTGTGGCGCTTCAGGGCGCCTCACAAACCCATCACCCGGAAAGGACTGGGTCAGCGCATGGGCGGCGGGAAAGGTGCCATCGACCACTACGTGACTCCGGTGAAGTGCGGCCGGCTGGTAGTAGAGGTCGGAGGTCGCGTCGAGCTGGGCGAGGTGGAGGCGGTGCTCACGGAAGTGGCCAAGAAGCTGCCTTTTCCAGCCAAGGTTTGTTCTTCTGAGCAGCTTCAGTTTCACCCACACAACTTCCTCTTAATGCTTTTTCATAATCGGCTGTTTCTGCAAAAATATGTGGCAATAACGCGGAAATTGTTGAGTAATGTCTATGGAGAACATGCTGTTTACCCTCTGGTAGCCCTGTTTACATTTTTAAAAAGTGTTTTACTTAAATTTTTCTAATTAAATTTTGATTCAAATTATTGCTAACAAAATGCTTTCGTTCACAACTGACTGTAATCATAACTGCAAAAACTGACATTTCAAACAAGATTGTTTTTGATAATGTGTAAGTATATATTCAAATGCAAATCTTGTAAAAACTTGTAATTATGTCTGAAAACACTGTTCTCAACGATTAGGGATTGCACAACTCTGTTTATGTATTTAAATGAATATTTGATATTACATATGATTTTCTTTATTTCTTTCCACCAGCACCAATTTTTTATTAAATCACTTTTTATATGGCATTAATTGAAAAAAAAAAGTATAATTTGTTTTTATGAGATTTTTATTATTTTATATAGAAATAAATGGTGCATAAATTAGACGTAAATGTTGTTTAGTACCATGAAATCTCTTAAAAATACAAAATATTAAAGAATATATATTATGGGACTAAATTATAGTACATTCATTTCAAATACATTTGTTTAATTTTAACTAAAATACTGCATTAATTGATAAGAAGTTTTTTAGTAAACTACAAATAGTTTTTTTTTTAATAATATTTGTATTATTTTATAAATATTATTTAGTAAATATTGTTCAATACCATGTATTCCCTTATAAATACAAAATATTAAAGAATAAATATATATAGAAATAAATAGAATAGAAAATAGGAATTTATATATATATATATATATATATATATATATATATATATATATATATATATATATATATATAAATATACAATAAATGGTACTAATAAATATATATATATATATATATTAGTACCATGAAATCTCTACAAAATATTAAAAAATACATTTTAGGGGACTAAATTATAGTACATTCATTTCAAATACATTTGCTTTATAACTTAAATACTGCATACATTTTTGTGATATTTGTATTATAAAATAATACCAATCATATAGTTTTTAACAATTTATATTGTTTTTTTCCCCAATTAATTCAGTAAAATATTTGTATTATTTTTATCTAGAAATAAATGGTGCATAAATTAGAAGTAAATATTGTTTAATACCATGAAATCCCCTCAAAACACAAAATATAAAAGAATAAATATTATGGGACTAAATTATAGTACATTCATTTCAAATACATTTGTTTAATTTTAACTAAAATACTGCATTAATTGAAAAGAAGCAGTATAAATAGTTTTTTTTAATAATATTTTTATTATTTTATATAATTATAAAATAATACAACTCATATATTTTCCCAGGGAAAGCAAGAACTGCTAAAATATGCATCTTAAATGCAACGTAAGTCGCTTGGGTTAAAAGCATCTGCCAAATTCATGAATGTAAATGTAGAAATAAATGGCGCATAAATTAGAGGTAAATATTGTTTAGTACCATGAAATCCCCTCAAAATACAAATATTAAAGAATAAATATTATGGGACTAAATTAAATTACATTATTTTAAAATAAAATGCTCTGTTTTTAACTTAAAAACAATTTATACTGTTTTTTTTCCCCCCAATTAATTCAGTATTTATGTATTTGTATTATTTAATACAGAAATAAATGGTGCATAAATTAGAAATAAGTATTGTTTACTTACCATGAAATTCCCTCTAAACACAAAATATTAAAGAATAAATATTTTGGAATTAAAATATAGTACATACATTTCATTAAAAGTAAGTTTTGACTGCCAGGATCAGAAGTGTGAACCCAGACTTAAGAGTTAAATATGGAAGTTTTTCTGAGAAACAGGTTTTGATTTGTACAAGCACTCAGTAAATGGTCAGAACACATGTGTCTGTGTTTCTGGTGAAGGTGGTGAGCAGGGAGAGTCTGGCGGCGCTGCATCAGGAACAGGCCGAACGCGAGACCAACAACCAAAACCCCTGGACCTTCCAGAGGGTCGCGCGGGCCAACATGCTGGGCATTCGCAAAGTCCTGAGCCCGTTCGACATTCACAATCACGGACGCTACGCTGGGAAGTTTTTCTACCCCAAAAGGGTGTAGTGTGTTTGAGATAACACCTCAGAACTATAATGTCAGCAGACATAAGATGGGCAGGATGTGGTGTGCTAATATCCTGAATGTTATCACTCTCTTTTGAGTGGTCTGTCATTTACTTATCAGACACGTTCTGCAAGACTTGCAGGTTTCATAACAGTGATAGACACACGAAGATCACCTGTTTACTTGATATGCTCTTTTATCAAACATGGAGTTTTGAGTGAGAAAATGTTAAGTGCTGTATAAATGTTAAATACAATATGTAAGGCAAATAAATGTGGTTTCTTTGTAGTTTGGCTTGAGTTGTTTTGTATATGGGACACTACACTATTTTATAGAAGACATAAGTTGAAATTATGAGAGATAAAGTAATATTACATAAGTAAAAATTGTGAATGATAATTAGATGAGTTAAATTAAGATTTGGTATGCCACAGTTATGATTTTTTTTTTGTTTTTGTCACAAGTATGACTTTTTATTGCAATTTTGAATAAACGGTCAAAATTATGGCTTAGTATGTAATAATATTGGCTTTTATGTGGTAATTTTGACTTTGTCAAAAATATAAAATATGACATAAAATATCAAAATATGTCAATTGTGAATAAAAAGTCAAAATTATGGCTTAGTATGTTATAATATTGGCTTTTATGTGGTAATTTTGACTTTGTCAAAAATATAAAATATGACATAAATATCAAAATATGTCAATTATGAATAAAAAGTCAAAATTATGGCTTAGTATGTTATAATATTGCCTTTTTATTTGGTAATTTTGACTTTTTATGTCAAAACAATATGACAAATATCAAAAAATGTCAATCATGAATAAAAAGTCGAAATTATGGCCTAGTATGTTATTGGCTTTTTATGTGGTAATTTTGACTTTTTATGTCAAAAATATAAAATGAAAATATAAAATATCAAAATATGTCAATTATGAATAAAAAGTCAAAATGATGGCTTAGTATGTCATAATAGTGACTTTTTATGTCATAAATATAACTTGGCGTCATTCACCAAAGCATTATTTTTTTCTTATGTGGCGGAAATGAGCTTCCATATTATTTTGTTTTATATAAAATACATTTTATGTTAAAACTGTATTACAGATGTAATATAAAAATGAATCCAAACGAGAAGTTTTAATGAAAAGAAAGTTATCAAACAACAGCACGTGGTACAAGAAGGAAGTGTCAGTTCTCTCAGCGCATGCGCAGTTCAGTTCCCGCTTTGAATAGTGTGGCGCGAATCTGACTGAGGTGAGTATTGAAGAAGATGCTGTCGCGGTGGATCTGTCGTATATAGACGATTAATTAGCGCAGTTTGATTGTTTTGAACGCACAATATGTCCAGAATCGTTATAGTTTTTTCTCAGAATGTTTTCTGTGAGCTGTTTCTAAACTAACCGTGAGCGACGCGACGCGACGCGATAAAAGCAGACGCTTCCGTTCATTAACGAAGCTAAATTTGACGCGTCGCGTCGATCTCTCTAAGTTTACACAGAGTGAAAAATTCTCAAATATGTACATTATATTCATATAACATTACCATGGTACTTCAAAGAATACTATGGTATAACCCAAGCTATCAAAGAACGTTCCCACAGCTTTCACTAATGTTTTGTATATATGTTAAGATAAAACGTTATTTAAATAGTATTAATAATTTATATGCGTTCTCATGATGTTGAGAGAAATGATCATAGAACAGCGTTCTTCATGATGGTTTTACTTTAATGTTCTGAGAACAGCACTTTTGTAATATCCTTATGTGTATTTGATTATAATGTTAACCTTCTTGTAATATTACAAATAAACATTCAAAGAATGCTATATTGTGAGTAAAAATACGGTTAGTACTAACATTATTATAACCCTTTAAATAACATTCCAGTCACGACAAGAAAACTTGACATTTTAACGTTTTAGAAACGTTGCAAATCACTTTTCCCACAATTTGTTAGCTGGAGAGAAAGTTTGTTTGATGGAAAAAAAAAAAAAAAGTAAAAGTAAAATCTTGTAAATTCACTCCTATTTATTCATATCAATATGTACTTAAAGGGTTAGTTCACCCAAAAATGAAAATAACGTAATTAATTACTTACCCTCATTCCTTTCCACACCTGTAAGGCCTTTGTTAATCTTCAGAACACAAATTAAGATTTTTTTGATGAAATCCGATGGCTCAATGAGGCCTGCATAGCCAGCAATGACATTTCCTCTCTCAAGATCCATTAATGTACTAAAAACATATTTAAATCAGTTCATGTGAGTACAGTGGTTCAATATTAATATTATAAAGCGACAATAATATTTTTAGTGCGCCAAAAAAACAAAATAACGACTTATTTAGTGATGGCCGATTTCAAAACACTGCTTCAGGAAGTTTCGGAGCATTATGAATCAGCGTATCGAATCAACGGTTCGGAGCACCAAAGTCACGTGATTTCAGCAGTTTGGCTGTTTGACACGCGATCCGAATCGTGATTCAATACACTGATTCATAACGTCCAAAGCTTCCATTATATGAATCACCAATGACCACAGTTTCAGCTTAGTGCCTTTAAGCTGTCTTTGTACTTTTTCATATTTGTGTACATGCACTGTAAAGGGCCTTTCGATGTGAATGTATGTGTTTTATTTTAATCTTATGGATCTTTCTGTGGTCTTGTCTCTATAGAGAGAAGTTTTAAATGTTAGCTGGAGGTTTCCTTAAGTTTTATAGACTCAGTTTATGTTTTTCTGTGAAGCTTTTCAAGATGAAACCAGCCCGAGGATCAGGAAGGGCCTCCACACGGGGCCCCAAAGGAGCCGCAGAGAGGAAGATGCACAAACCTCAAGTGAGACAAGTGAATTTATTGTTATTTTTACTATTTATTTTGCTATTGCAGTCTTTTATTGAACATTTATATGACACTGCACACAATAAATAACATGCGTAAATAGTGTTACAGCTACAAATTATAGAAACTTAACATCCAAATATTATGCCAAATTAATCTGACAATAATATAGTTGTTTTGATATGCTCTAAATTTGATAATTTGGCTTCTAAAGTGCATCTGAAAAAGCATGTAATTGACGTTAAAATATATATATTTTTTGATCATTATAATGTTTCAAAAAATCAATCTTTAAAATACAGTGTTCATAAGAAGGAAGTAGTAAAGTGGAAATATTAAGGACTGTTACAGGCGATTGTCTTTTCTTCCTTATTGTAATGAGTAAAAAAAGGAAGTTATTTTGATTAAAGGTTACAAGACACATGAATTAAAAAAAAATAATGATGTGTACGGATAAGATTTATTTATAATAAACACTGCAATGTTGCATAAAAAATAAGAATTGTCCATTTTGATTTCAAGGTGACTTTAAAGGATTAGTTCACTTCAGAATTAAAATGTCCTGATAATTTACTCACCCCCATGTCATCCAAGATGTTCATGTCGTTCTTTCTTCAGTCGAAAAGAAATGAAGGTTTCTGAGGAAAACATTCCAGGATTTTTCTCCATATAGTGGACTTCACTGGGGTTCAACGGGTTGAAGGTCCAAATGTCAGTTTCAGTGCAGCTTCAAAGAGCTCTACATGATCCCTGAAACTGATATTTGGACCTTCAACCCATTGAACCCCAGTGAAGTCCACTATATGGAGAAAAATCCTGGAATGTTTTCCTCAGAAACCTTCATTTCTTTTCCAGTGAAGAAAGAAAGACATAAACATCTTTGATGACATGGGGGTGAGTAAATTATCAGGAAATTTTCATTCTGAAGTGAACTAATCCTTTAACCCTGAGGCTGAGGCTGATTTGGGGCCTGGAGAAGGTTTGACATGCCCTGACATTTGTTGTTCTTTCAGTTCTTCATAAACATATTAATGGAAAAAGTGTCATTACACTGTATTCAGCACAAACTAGACTACCATAATATGTGAGAAAAATGTATGTACATGTTTGTGTTTTTGAAGGAATAACGTTTATTGATGGTTATTGAAAAAAAAAAACTTAAGTCACTGAAATAAGGCCAAAAAAAGTATAGTAAATCTGTGTTTACAATACTTTAGGGTATTGGAGGTTGTAGACTAGAGTTTTTGCTTCAAAATTATGTAAAAATTATGCTGCCTACTCCTTCATATAAAACAATAGAGAGATTTAAATTTTCTAAAACATCTTTGGTCAAGAAACACAGTATGCGTGGAGGCGTGAATCATCATGAATAATGGGTGATTCTCACCTGAGAAGACAAAAGAATCGCATAAAAAGCTCTAATGAGCTGCATAAATAATGAGCTCTTTCAGTCAGGTAGGCTGTGAAAAAACCTCTGTGATCATGTCTCAAGCTCATCATGGTGTATATCAAACATACAGAAAAAAATGCAATACTGTGAAATAATATTACAATTTAAAATAATGGTATTCTATTATATACTTTAAAATATAATGTATTTCTGTGATGCAAAGTGTCTGAACAATTATGTTACCTCTGTGGCATTTCATATAGGCTTTTAGCGTAAAAGCATGCACATTTGGAGAAATATTGATGGATTCTCATATGTTTGTCAATTTTCTATACAGAGGATTAATATTTATTCAATATTTATTGTCATCACTATGAGCGCTGGATACTGTGTTTTCAATTCATACTTGCAGGTGCTCTGTGCACTTTTAGTCCACAAATTCATTTAAAGAAGAATAGGAACCAGGAACTAATGGCATGTCTTCTAGAGGTCGCTAACCATGGTTTTAACATCCAGATAAACACTTTTCAAGATAATAAATACACAATTGAGATGATGTATGCATGTTTTGACTCAGAATTTGTGTCTGAATAGCGCTGGCTCCGTGGGCGTGGCCGCATTAGTGGATAATGACCTGAATCACAGGCGTCTGACTTGTGTCTCTTTTCATAGAGATTACATAAACAGATATTTTTTGTTTTCGATTTGACTTACACGATTTAAAACCTGACATTTCAACGTTTCTTTAGACATTAGTCTAATTTTTTTGTGATTAGTATTCATAAGTTACAGTTCATTTTCTGAGAACTATCAGATTGGACTTCGTTCAGAGGGAGACGAGAGATCACGCATAATGTTAGTTTTCTTTATTTTACAAAAAGCACAACATTGTGTTTTTACTCTGAGTATACACAAATAAAAGAAGACATTCTATAGTTTCAATTGATATATTACTTATGTCTCTATGACAAAAAATGACAGAGTTTTTTTGTCTGTTTTGCTGCAACGTGAAAAAAATCCTGCAAAACGCGCCGGCGCGTTACCCGACTCCAGAGAGTTAACTTCATATTCAGTTATGTAACCTGAATTTCATGTTATGCATTAAAGGGTTAGTTCACCCAAAAATGAAAATTCTGTCATTTATTACACACCCTCATGCCGTTCCACACCCGTAAGACCTTCATTCATCTTCAGAACACAAATTTAGATATTTTTGTTCAAATCCGATGGCTCCGTGAGGCCTGAGCAATGACATTTCCTCTCTCAAGATCCATTAATGTACTAAAAACATATTTAAATCAGTTTATGTGAGTACAGTGGTTCAATATTAATATTATAAACCGACGAGAATATTTTTGGTGCGCCAAAAAAACAAAATAACAACTTATTTAGTGATGACCGATTTCAAAACACTGCTTCAGGAAGCTTTGGAGCGTTATGAATCAGTGTATCGAATCATGAATCAGCCAAACGGCTGAAATCACGTGACTTTGGCGCTCCGAACTGCAGATTCGATACACAGATTCACTGTGCTCCGATGCTTCCTGAAGCATTGTTTTGAAATTGGTCATCACTAAAAAAGTCGTTAATTTGTTTTGTTTTTTTGGTCCACCAAAAATATCCTTGTGGCTTTATAATATTAATATTAAACAACTGTACTCACATGAACTGATTTAGATATGTTTTTAGTACATTAATGGATCTTGACAGAGGAAGTGACATTACTCCCTATGAAGGCCTCACGGAGCCATCGGATTTGAACTAAAATATCTTAATTTGTGTTCTGAAGATGAACGAAGGTCTTACAGGTGTGGAACGGCATGAGGGTGAGTAATAAATGACAGAATTTTCATTTTTGGGTGAACTAACCCTTTAATAATGAAATCTGCCATATAAAATTGTTCAACTCTTTCTTTCAGAAGTCCAAGCCCACTGCTGAAGGCCCACATCTGGAGCCATCTAAAAAAAACAGCGGTAAGTTGAGCAATGATGGCAGTTGTCTGTACTTGAACACATTTGCAGACTCGTTGCGTAAAGTGAGGATATTTTGAAATTCATTTGTCAATTTGTTAAAGAAAGTTTGCCAAAAAAATCAATGGGCTACTGAAAGGGCTTTGTTTCCTCTTTCTCCGGAAATGTAAATTCTTTCATCATTTACACACACACGTACACACGTATGACTGTGTTTTCTTCAGTGAAACACTAAAGGAGAAGCAGAAGACTCATGCTGATCTTTATCATGCAATGAAAGCAGTGATCAGAAGAAAGTGGCATAAAAGTATTAAAAACATACTCCATATTACTGTTGTGAATACAGGGGAAAACTGAGTATCTTGCAAAAATATCATTGATGAGCTTGTTTCCAACACAGAATAAAAAATAAAAAAGTGTGACTTTTAATCTCACAATTCTGACTTTATATCTTGCAATTGTGAGTTTATGTCTGAAAAAAGCTAGAATTGCGATATCACAATGGCAGTTCTGGCTTTTTTCCTCAGAATTGTGATATTAACTCACAAATGTGAGAAAGCATTACCACAAAATTAAAAGAATTATACATTTTTATTTAAAGAGAGTGTTTTCTGTTAGTTTTCTTGCATTAATGACATCATTTATTTGAAGCAATTTCTTTGAAGCATTATTTCTTTAAAGCAATTAAGCAATTTTCACATTACTTTAATGCAAAAAATTTCTGCATTATAGAAAATATTTATACACATTAGTAGTTGTTTACTGCTTTAATGCTGATTTAAAATATTGAGTTACACAAATGTGAGACTTATGACAATCATGAAAGAATGGAACTTGCAAAAAAAGGTTTATTGTCAGAATTGTGAGATTAAAAAGTCGCAATTAAATTTTTTAAAATTGATTTATTCTGTGGCGGAAACAAGCTTACATTGTTCAGAGCTTGCAAATCGGGTGTGCTTCAGATTGTTTGTAGATATGCAAGTCTGAACAAAGTAAGTAAATGATGACAGATTTGGCATTTTCAGCTGATTTTTTTCTTTAAAATTGTGTCTTAATATAATTGCAGTAAAATATAGTCTGTTTTTCTGTTGTTTTTATTTCACCTGATTTCAGTTAAAACCTCAACGATGGCTAAAAAGAGTAAAAATCAGACAAATTGGAAGCCACTGACCAAGTCTTCCTTACTGGCTCTGGAGAACATGCTTAGTTTGTCGATTCTGTGAGTAACGCCATGTTATGTAATAATTATGTGCTGTGCCAGATTGCGTCATCTTCACGGTCTGATTTTGTTGTTGTTTTATCTTGCCTTTGTGTCAGATCTGTTCTGGCATTGAAAAACAAAGAAAAAGAAGAATCACAGAAGCATCTCAACCGCCTTAAAAATCAGTAAGAGACAATCTGTCAGACATCTGCTTTGGCATCCCAGCTAACAGGGAACGTTCTTGCAAGGTTCTGTGAGTTATGAGCAAACGTTCTTCCAGTAACGTTAATGGAATGTTTGTTCAGAGTCATCTGGTCTTTAATAATGTTCTCAGAACGTTAGCACAAAAACATTGTTCATAGAACTTTTTTGCAGCAATGCAATGTTCGTTTAACATTTTTAAATGTTACTAATATTTTTGTGATGTTTAGAGAATGTGAACGGGCCTTAACGCTTTCTCAATACGTTTTCGCAGGTTCCTGGCTAAGTGTGCGCAGCTTTCTGTTCCCCCAAGAAAACATGGAGACATTATGCGTGTGTCCCATCAGTTCAAAGCTGAGAGTAAGAAGTCCGAACACGGCAAGAACACGCTTGAGTCTCTAGAGGTGATTAATGAGTCAAGATGATCATTTGTTTGTGACATAACCAGACATTAATTTTTACATGAACTGTTTAGGAGAACATGGGCTCGATTGTTAGCACTCTTGAGGAGATGGAGGTGAAGACTGATCGTTTGGAGGAGAAATGCAGAATGATGAGAATCAAACTAGACGATGAAGAGGAAAAGGCACAGGAGGTTCAAGCACACTTCAGTGATTTGATGACACACAACTGGTTTCACTTAAACAGACTGTGACCGCTTCTATCTGTTGTTTTGTCATGGTGTTTAACTCTGATCTGTTCCAGTTTCTTCAACTGTCAGAACAGACTGTCCTTCGTCTTCCTGCTGTACCGTCTCGTCCTGCCAATGAGCCGACGCTACAGGTACGTCACACTTCCCTTAAGAAAATTAATCTTGGTTTTGCAACAATAAAACTGAAGAAATCATGGTTATTGTAGTTAAACTGAGGTGACCACAAACTAACCAAGGTTTTGCTACTCTAACCATAGTTTAATCGTGATATTTGTAGTAAAACTGTGGTTATAAAAATGATAATCTGCCAAAAAAACAAAACAAAACATGGTTACTACACTTTTACTATAATAAAAACATTGTTTCACTTCCTGTCAAATGAGCCCTATGAACTAAAGTCAAGATTATTTTGAACATTTAGAAGAAGTCATAGTTCATCTCAAAATCAAAAGAATAACAAATTAGGCCTTACATAAAAAGAATGTTTTCTGTTATGTTTTTTTCTTTGTTTGTTTTTTTGCATGATGACATTTTTTTTGACAATTTTCACATTACTGTAATGCAAAAAACAAACAAAACTAAAACTTTTTTAACTAAAAAAAGACTAACAATCAGGAATGAATAATGGAAATTACAAATAAAGGTTTATTGCGTTGTTCTAATTATGATTTGTGGGCAAAATATTTATTTTCCATAAAAATAATGTCACTCTAATGTTTTGACATTTACTGTAAATGCAAAAAAAAAATTCTCAATTGCATTACAGAAAATATTTAAACATGTTAGTATTTGCTTAATGTTGATTTCAATAAAAAAAATATAGTTGCAACCAGCAATTATCGGGGTTCAAGCTCTTTAAGGCCTTTAAGCACTTGCGCAAAAAGATTACATTTTATTTAGCAAGCATGTAACCACTTAAATCATAGAAGGAAAAGACCATTTACAGCCAATACAGGCAATTTACCATAGGAAATATATTGGTTTTAAAGGTTTTTAACAGTTATAGCGCCACCTATTGTCCAATCTTCAAAAATTTGGAGTACTTGTTTACAATCACATATGTCACAATTTTCGTGAAGTTCCGAATTTTCGTTTTGGAGTTTTTTGTAAGCACTTGGCCACGCCCCTTTTCTAAATGACCCAGTTATAGCTACCCAAAAGGTGAAGTTAATCTGTTTTTGATGACTTTTGACCTAGAGAGTCCCGAGAATTGTGCCGCAGTTGTTTTATCGAGGTTGAGCAAAAAACTTAGGACTAGTTCGCCAAAGTTTTTATTTTAAAATAATCTCCAGAATTTAATAAACGATTCGATGGACAACGGCGGTCCTAGAGGCAAAGTTGCTCAGAATGAGGAGTTCTACCACGTGGCACGAATGTCGTGGGCATGTGCAAAAAATTGAAACACATGAAAAACCTTGTCCGATAGCTGCTCAAACTTCATTGGCTAATGGCGGCCATATTTTTTTAGATGCACCAATGTCCTCATAACCACTCATGGCACCTCGGACAAAGACACTGTATGCAAATTTAAGCCAATTGGACTAACAGTGAAGTAGTTAAAACCGTTTTCATGTTTTTTTTGTTTTTTTTTCCCTGTTATAGCACCACCAAGTGGCCAGTCGCCACGTCCTTTTTCACATGACCACAGAATGAGCTCTTGCATAGGTGTGCTGAGTTTGGTGAAAACATCTCATTCCGCTCACAAGTTATAGGCATTTTAGGCCCCGTCCACACGGAGACGCGTTTTTGTGAATTTGCACACATTTTGTATCAGATATGTGTTTTGTCTACACAGATCCAGCGTTTTCGGAAGGTGAAACTGCTATTTTTTGAATATAGCATCTTTGCGTTTTCGTGTGGACAGCCTATCCGTATATTGTGAAACGATGATGTCATCACCCCATGTGTCGACCCTAGTCAGACGCCGCTTACAGCATAAAAGAGCAATGACAACAATAGCAGACTCTAGATGCTTGTGTTCGTAGTGCAATAAAACGTTATTTCTAAACTTTACTATAGTTTGTATAAAGCGCGCAAGGTTAATGTGCATGCTCCAAGTCTTATTCGCTATTTTAAGTGTATCTCTGTGGCAGAATTACAGCGCCACATACTGGTCTGGCATGTATACTACATCGTTTTGAGTCGTTTCAGTGGTTTCATGTGGACGCAGATATTTCTTGAGATGAGGGGGAAAAATAAAATCCGATAGGGTAAGCTCCGGCTTCGTGTGGACATAGCCTTAGTAAAAGTCGCTCCGCCCACTTTGAACGTTTTGCCGCCCCTTAGGGAATTTCAAAACGAAATTTATAATTATTGACAGACTCTGGAGAATCTCACTGGACTGGTTTGGTTCCGATTGGGACAAAAACCTAGGACTAGTTCAAAAAAGTAGTTTTTTCCAAAAAATCCAAAATACCTGAAAATTTTGACTAGCGAATCCTTGAGCCAACAATTCCAACAATAAGACACGTGAGCCTACTCCTAACGGTTCAGGAGTTATGAGCCATTTCATACTTTTGACCACTGTAGCGCCCCCATCAGGCCGATCGGGGCAAGCCTTGGTGACGTTGTTTTAAGTCTCTACGACGTACGGTTTGGTCTGCCCGATAACTTTTAAAGGAGAATGCTGATCCCTGGAAATTTTAACAAGTATAATAAAGTTTTGCACTATGCGCTTGAATCCCTAAAAAAAAAAAAAAACAAATCGCGAGAATCATGAAAGAATAATGGAAATTACAAAAAAAAAGGTTTTATTGCATTGCTGCAATTAATGATGATTTACAGGGAAAATGTTTATTTCCTGTGAAAATAATGCCATAATGCTGAAAATCTTAATATTTTCTTTATGCAAAATATCATTTCTTACTGATTTATTTTGATTTCGGGTGAATTGGGACATATTTTAGTATATTTTAGACCTTTCTCCCAACTGAGTAAGTTGTTTTGTTCACTTGGCTGCGATCTGAGTAATATCACTATTGATTTAATCACTTTGGAATTTACATTTAGATTTCACTTTGACCACAAGTCGTGTCTTGTTATAGTATCTCTGTTGATATGATAAAACATGTTATTTTGAAAACAGCCTTATGTGCCAGTTCACAGTTTAACCGCAAAAATGTGAGACGTGGTCAGTAAGGCGAGAAAAAAAAGTGTTAGACTGCAAAAGATGCAAGAAAAACAATGAAAAGTAGCTCAGTGAAATGTAAAAACTTGTTCTGTATAAACTTGCTCTTATTGCTTTATTTGAGGTTAATGAATCAACCAAGGGTGGGCATGTTCTCAGGCAGAGCCTGTCTGTGTGTTTTGACAACAGCATATCGTTTGTTCTGATAGTGAATGGTTTTGACACCTCCCTCAACACATCTTCACGGAAATGCACCCTATAGTACACAGAACTTAAAAGTCATGTTGTGAAACGTGCCTTCACCTTATATGGAACAGTAACAAACTTATACAGACAGACTTGATGCAATATTTTTCAGGAAAAGCAGTTTCAACACCAAACACTTTTTAGAAGTGTTGTGCAAGTATGCTTTTGTTAATGACAACAAATGTTTGACTAGGATCCAAAATGAAGCGGTCATTGCTGCATAATGAAGGTCAGGCAGGTGATTTGATTTGCCTGCTAAACTAGCGTGTGATTGGTCCTTCAGGAGCACCTGATGAAGATCATCCCCAATCCTCCCGCAGTGGTCAGAGCACTTCAGACGGCTCCGGCGCTCGAGGATGTGAGGGCCTTTCTGGAGCTCGCACATAAACAGGTGGATTCAGTACAAGCCGCTCATAGTGACACAGCCCTGGACTGACCTTCACAGCAGGAGAACGTTTCTTAAGCTTTACACAGACACAAACAGCTGATAAACAAAATAACTGCTTATTTATTTAAAAAATGAAAGGACTACACACCGAAATTACATTCATCTCAAGCATTAATGCAACCATCTCAACACAAACAGTGAAATTCAGAAGATTTAGCTTTCTCGGAAATCAGATAATATATGGCAAATTGATCAACAGCTTCTTTATTCATAATCTTTAAGATGGAAATACCAAGTTTGGTTTGTATCAGATGTTCTTTCATTTATGTGTGAGCTGTTTTAAATGTTTTGCCAAGTTAAGATCAGATAAGATTTTCAAAGCCTTCAGTCAAAGCAAGCAAGTCCAGAGGGAAAGCCTTGTGCTGTTAAGTTTCTAAAATGCAAAGTGCTACCAGAATACATCACAATTGGTGTTTGAAACACTTTCATGTCCATCGAATGGTTATAAAATTGACTGTAAAGTCTCAGTCCATCACTTGCACCGTGTTTTATTCCAGTTGTCAATTTTTCATGATTTGCCCACTCCAAAGCACATGAGATCTGCTTTGTTTGTCCAAATTTCTTGACCTCAACTCTTGCTAGAGCCGGTCACAGATCGGCACTTTACGCTCCCCTAAAACTGAGAGTCTCTCCTTCGCAAGGACTTTCTTCGCAAAGACTCAGATAATTCATCATTGAAGACTCGCTCGATTGTCGAGAGAAGTGAGGCACGAATGGTGCGGCCGAGTCCACGAGCTGCGAACACGTACATAATGGGGTTGAGCGCGCTCTTAATGTAAACTAGAAATAGCGCCACATAAGCGCCTGCAATCACCCGTTCTTTGAGCTTCGGCTGGTCATGTGAGAGAGCCCTTAAGAAGCGGCAGGTGAAGTAAGGCACCCAGCAGGTTAGGAAGAGGAGCATGGTGAGAAAGAGGACCCGGTAGAGACGGGTCAGCCGCTGGGTTGTGTAACCTGGTCCTGACGAGGTAGGTGAAGTCATTGCGCTTTCGGCCTTCTTTGCGCAAAAAAGCACAGCGATATTGCACGACAAGAAGATCACCAGCGGTAGCAAGAATCCTGCCAAGGTTTCCACTACTATTAAGGCATGTCCTACTCCAATATCGCTTTCTATGCAGGCCGAACGGTTCTGCCAGGAAATGATTTTGGATGTGAGAATGTAGGGTGAAGCGAAGGCTGCCGCCAACACCCAGATTGCAGCGCAGGCCGACGGCACGGCCCAACGAGGGCGCTTCATTCGTGCCCAAACTGGTCTGAGGAGACACAAGCAGCGCTCCACTGCGACGGCACACAGCAAAAACGCGCTCGCGTACAATCCGAGGCAGCGCAGATAAATGACCAGCTTACATGCGGTTTCCCCCAATGTCCAAGTGAAGTGGTTCGCCAAGTACGGCAGCATTAGTGGCGTACGTAACAGCAGCACCAAGTCTGCAAGCGCCAGGTTGACTACATAGATCCGGAAGCTGTCGGCGCTCTGCGTCTCCCTGCATGATCCCTTATTGCGGCACCAAACTCGAACTCCCAACGCCCAGACCACCAGACTGTTTAGAGAAACACCCACGATGAAGATCATCACGGTCACGATCATCTGCAGAACACGCATGCCATCGCTGGGGTAGACGGACGTGTTGTTGGAGCTTGAGGAGTCATTCATCATCTGGTTAGACATCGATACTCTGAAAATGCAGATGAGACAAGTTCACACCTAGTGTACTCCAATCACACATGGTTACAAAGGTCACAAAAGGGGGTTTTCTCAGCAATGCAATAGAAGCAGCATTTTTGTTTGTGTGAAGAACATTTTTCCGCTTTACACTCTTAAAAATAAGGGTTCTTTTATTGGCATCAATGGTTCCAAGAAGAACCTTTGCATTGCCCAAAAGTTCTTCATTCCTGAAATGTTCTTTGGACAACCAAAAATGGTTCTTCTGTGGAAATGTTGCGAAAAACCTTTTGGATGTATTTTAAAGGAACCATAAATGCCAATAAGGAACCAAGGAAGGAGATTTTTCAATGGTGATAAAATGAAGCAAGTGCAGTTTCCTCTTTCTTTTCAAAAGTATTATGAAATTATAGAAACATGCTTTTTCAATGTAAAGTATGGCCAGTAGGTATTCTGTGCAATTCTAACAAGTATTCGAACACAAACACAAACATTGTACAGATGCATAAACACAGCCACTATATCAAGATCTAGTTTGGCCAACCAGCAGTTAACCAATGAGTAATCAATCTTACTTTTCAGATTCAAGTTAGTCTTCATTTAGCTGACCTGAAGAAGTTATGACAGGTTGCATAAACTGCTTAGACTAGTCTTACAAGTTTGTCATCAACTTTTTTTTTTTTTCTTCAAAATTGGTCATAACTTTTTAGAGTCAGTTACATTTACATTATTCATATAGCAGATGCTTTTATCCAAATAAACATTAGACGTCCTAGTAATACAAAGTTTCTGACCTTCAGAATAGCACAAGCTAGGGATTAAGGATATAATAAATTCATACATTTATACAACTAGTCCCAGTCTTAAACAAAAATATTAGATGACTAATTATCGTGTTCATTGTGAAAGGTCCTTAAGTATTAAAGTTGAGAGCACGAATGATTCCTCAAATCATGTCTAATTGAAGAGAAGTTTTCACTTGCTGGATCAAAAAAACCCCACAGATAAGCAATATAGACTAAAAGATCACTGGACTTTTGACAGCAAGCAACTACCCATAATACCTCAGCAACTCTCCTTTAATCACCCAAGACCTTTGCCATGGACTGGTAGAGTTGTCAGACCATGCGGCGTGATGCCATGCATGTTCCTACGAATGGCGAATTGTAGGAATGTTAACTTTTATCACCTGAAGGCTTACCAGCTCGCCCACAGCTGTCCTCCCATTCACAACCTGTTTACACACATCCATAATGCATTCCTGGTATGTGAACACACCTTCAGCGCCACTCATCTAGAACGTGCTTGTTCGCTATGTACAAAAGTTTTGTCTTAAATTCTCTTGAAAACAATTGACTTTATAGAGATGCATTTTGTAGTGTTTCATAGATTTATGAGTTGTAGTAGCAGTCTGTCTTACCTTTTGAGGCTTTAGTCAGCTGTCATGGGTTGACTCAGAGATCGGAGAGCATGTGTGGTTAACACTGTTTCAGCTGGTGGATGATGAAAAACTGAGTGAGAAGGGAGTGTTTCCTATGCTTTAACCTATCAGTGAAGACAGAGGAGGGTTTTGAGCAAGTCTTTTGCAACATTAATGGACAGTCAGTCACCATTATTAACCGAATGTCACTATAGAACTACATCTAAATATAGCTTAATTCACGTGTCACAGATTTGCTGAATTTATAGCTTCACAAGGTCAGGGATTACAGATTATGTGAGTGCAGGGGTAAATTGAGAAAATGAGACTTTTTTTTATTTTTTTTATTGTAAAATTATCCTTTTTTGTTTTGTTTTTTTATATTTTATGAAGAAAATGTGAATTGTTTGCCAATTTTAAAAAAATATTAAACTGTTCAGTGTGATTTCACCGAGAAACTATTATAGTTTTTATTAATATTTTACTCATTTTGTTTTTTTTTTGGTCATTTTTATTTGTTTTTAAATGTTCAATGAAAAAAAAAGTAGAATTTACTTTTGCATGTTTTTGCATGGATATTTTACATTTAAAAATATATGGCTAACTTTTTACGAAGCTAACTCATCATTAAAGGGATAGTTCACCCAAAAATGAAAATTTGATGTTTATCTGCTTACCCCCAGGGCATCCAAGATGTAGAGGACTTTTTTTCTCCAGTCGAACGCAAATTATGATTTTTAACTGCAACCGCTGCCGTCTGTCAGTCAAATAATAGCAGTTATTGGGAACTTGAACAATAAGAGTCGAAAAAACTTCCATAGACAAATCCAAATGAAACCCTGCGGCTCGTGACGACACATTGATGTCCTAAGACACGAAACGATCGGTTTGTGCGAGAAACCGAACAGTATTTATATAATTTTTTACCTTTAATACGCCACTATGTCCAACTGCGTTCAGCTTCCGGCTAGTGAGGTCTGATCGCGCTCTGTCAACGGAAGTGATGTCTCGCGCTCATTGAAGTATATGGGCGAGACATCACTTCCGTCACCAGAACGCGTTTTTTGACCTCACTAACAGGAAGCTGAACGAAGTTGGACATAGTGGTGTATTAGAGGTAAAAATTATATAAATAATGTTCGGTTTCTCGCACAAACCGATCGTTTCATGTCTTAGGACATTAATGTGCCGCCACGAGCCGCAGGGTTTAATTTTGATTTGTCTAAGCAAGTTTTATATACTGTTATAGTTGAAGTTCCCAATCACTGCTATTATTTGAATGACAGACGGCAACGGTTGCAGTTAAAAATCATCATTTGCGTTCGACTGAAGAAACAAAGTCACCTACATCTTGGATGCCCTGGGGGTAAGCAGATAAACATCACATTTTCATTTTTGGGTGAACTATCCCTTTAAGAACACTTTAAACTTTAAATGTACAGAATTAAGTGATGACAACACCATCATCGATTGAAATTACATTTGCTGAATAAATGAAATAAAATAATAAAACGTAATATAATACAGTTTTTACTGTTGCTTACCTGTCGAGAGCAGATGGAATGCAGTTTGGAGAAGCCCTCTATGATTGCGGGATTTCTTCTTTCCGCACATGCGCACATTCCTTGCTTAAAGATGTACATTTTACACAATTTTTAAAATTTGCTTAAGTACTTAAGCAAATTACTTTTACTTTTAGCAAATTAAGTACTTTATTAATAATTAATAAAAATTAATTTGTGTAAATTATTCCAGAGAATCAAGAGTCAAATTTACTTGTCTGTTGGATGTCTAATATTTGAGTATGTATTTAGATTTTACTTAATATTGTAGAGTTTTCATTTTTATAAGATTATTCTTAGCAAAAGATGTTTTATTTACTTATGTTTTATTTTATTAACATTAGTTGAAGGAGGACCTATTATACTCTTTTCACAAGATGTAATATAAGTCTCTGGTGTCTCCAGAATGTGTCTGTGAAGTTTCAGCTCAAAATACCCCACAGATCATTTATTATAGCTTGTTAAATTTGCCCCATTTGTGTGAGCAAAAACACGCCGTTTTTGTGTGTGTCCCTTTAAATTCAAATGAGCTGCCCCCTTTTCAGAAGAGGGCGGAGCTTTAAAAGCGCAACAACAAAAACAAAGCTGGAGAATCTCACGAATCTTGTCAGTAACGGTGTTCATCCTTACATTGTTCAAACCGGAGTCGACACTGATGGAGAGACTCAGGAAGAAGTTACAACTTTTAGACGTTTCTGAATGGTTAGTGGATAAATTGATGTAGTTGCTGTGGAGTTGATTCAACTCATCCACTAGCATGTGCCGTCATGTTCATCTTTTGTGTTGAATTGACCCTCGTTTGTGAAGCAGTCCGGCGTAAAATGATGGCATTTACAAAAACAACTCTTCCTCTTCTCTAAAGCAGCCCAACATGGCCCCGCCCCCTTTGTTGCGTGTTCTCGGGGGCGGGGTTTATGTAAATTTTAGGGTTAGTGATGTCACTAACCCAGGATGAAGTTTGTTGTAGTCCTTGAAGGGAACCCCTGGTGTTAAGACTTGTATGGCTTAATATAACGTAAATCATGCCTCTTACTGAAATATGTAGTAGAAAACCCATGAAAGATTTGTTATTTTAAAAAATCCATGACATATGCAGATCATTTTGTTTAGGTGCACAGTGCGTTCTATGTCGGTGACGTCAAATTGTTGCACTCGGGGATCTACTGACACTGTCCTATTGCTATTTTTTAGTGATCGACCGATATATCTGTTTACCGATATTTTTCCCGATATTTAAGCATTTTTCCATAATCGGGTATCGGTTTTGTAATATCGGATTCGCCGATTTTACGGCGCCATCTTGTGGCCGTTTTGAGATTTCCGCCATTGCATCCCGGGCGTCTGAGGAGATCAGTCAACAACTCAGTGCACAGGTAAAGTATATGTTCTACTTGGTTTGCTTTAATTAATCAACTTTATTTAACATAACAGACATGCACAAATGAGATCTGAGACATAAATTCCTGATATAGTTAATTTATGCAGCATGTTTCTAAACAATTGAGACGAACTCATTGAGTCACGTAGTGTAATTCGTCATGTCCTGCCCCAATAAAGACGTAACTTTACATGAATTAAATAAAACAGACATGAATGAGTGCATGTTGAAAATAAAAGCGCTGAATTTAATTCTCGATCTTGTATTTGGTCACCGTTAGTCTAGAAGAAAAAGTTCGTTCATATTGCTTAGCAACTGACGGATGATCAGGAGGCTTAAGCACGGCCACTGAATGAAACTTTTGACAAGATTATCTTGTTTAAACACCCTAGATTATATTATCATTTACTACATAACAATTATTTCGCTAATACACATATAAATATAGCCTACCGCTTTGTGGAAATTAATTATTTATCTACATGCGCGATCGCGGTAGATTAAGTTATAGTCAAACAGCACTTTGTCAGTTGGCATTTCATGATTTAACGTTAGATTAAATTTAGATCATAAAATGCCAACTGACAAGTGCTGTTCAACTTTATATAGTCTCGGAAAAAAAGTTCGTTCATATTGCTCAGCACCTGAATGGGTTGATGATCAGGAAGCCTCAAGCACGGCCACTGCATGAAATTTTTGACAAGATTATCTCGTTTAAACACCCTAGATTATATAATCATTTGATTTACTACATAACCATTATTTAGTTAATTGCACTTTAATTTTTTGGACTCAGACCCCTCTGTTTATTTGTGTATAAATATAATTTTTTTTTTTTTTTTTTTTTTTTTGTATGCAAGGAGGGAGTGATTGTTATAAATAAAATGGTTTGTTCAGCTCACTTGTGTTGTAATAATTGTCAAAAACAGAAGTATAACAGTAAATAAATATCGGTTCTGCATATCGGTTATCGGGTACATAAACACGCAAATAAACGGTATCGGTATCGGTATCGGTTATAAAAAGTCAATATCGGTCGATCACTACTATTTTTACAGCAACACAACTCTGAATATAATTTACTATGCCGCATTATGCATCTTTTGGTTGTAATTTTCAGTCAATGAGCCACAAGAGAAGCGATGTAACACTGTGTCTTAACCAGACACGCCGCGACATGCGATAAAAGTATCTTTTCCATGTTAATCTGAGTTTTTGTCCTAAACAGCCACGACACACGACTATTCTATTTTAGAAATGGTTTCTATTTTTCCGCGACGTTGCGACTGGAACAGCAACACAAAGTATGGCAATGATTATATCAGGTACTGTTTTTGCGCTTTATTTAATGTTAAAAGCGTATTATGTGAGTTTGAATATCATTCTGTGTTGTGTTCCCAGCTTTTTAGCTGTAATGAAAACAACACTGGCTAATTCACCTCAGATCTTAAAAATAAGATTAAGCACAAGAACGTTCAAACTGTCGACTCTAAACTGTGTTCTATGACAAAGATTGGTTCAGTCACTCCGTATGTATTTTAAATAATGTTTAAATTGTGTAATATTTATGAATTTTACTACGTACTTGCCCATTGTGTCTGCTGAGCTCTTGCCGAGAGAGCCCGCCCACACTCTCCTCTGATTGGCTGTGGTTTTTGATTGATTTTATCGCTTCTCATTGTTGCGGTGTGTCTAGTGTGGACAGTCAAATCGCCCATCGCTGGAATCTTACCGCATCGCGTCTGGTTAGAACACTGTATGAGCATGAAAATATTGAAGACATGCAATGGCTATTCAAACTACTGATGTATGATTGACTTCTGATCACCTGAATGCATACACACAGTTAAACATGCTGAGAAGATGCTACTGTTTTATGCAATCACAGATATCTCGTAGATCACACAAGCTTTGAGTCTGTCTCAATCGAGATGTGTTAAAGGCTGCCCACGACAGGCGACTGTAAGCTCTTTCAGCTGTGGTCTACTAAAGGCACCAGGGCTAAAGTGAAGAGAACAGAGACGCGGGTCTTTAGGAAGTTTTATTCGTCCACATTTTTCACAACTTCACATTCTTTTCTGCTCTTATCGCTAATGAAGACTTACATTGTTTCTCTTGTGGCTCATCGACTGAAAATTACAACCAAAAGCTCCACAATGTGGCATCGTATATTATATTCCGAGTTGTGTTGTGGTAAAAATAACAATAGGACAGTGTCAGTAGATCTCCGAGTGCAACAATTTGACATCAGCTACATAGAACGCACTGTGCATCTAAACAAAATGGCGCCGCCCATTGTCCAAATATGGATTTTTTTAAATAACTTAAATCTTTCATGGGTTTTCTACTACATATTTCAGTAAGAGAAATCATTTACGTTATTTCTAATATCTGTTGACATTAGTTCATGCACTCTGAACTAACATGAACATTTTTACTAACTAAATTTAACAAAGGTTAATATTTGCTGTAAAATATATATTGTTAAATGAGACCTTATTGAAAAAATGTTATCAAAATGTATATGCATTTATTTTTTATTTCAGTTTTAGTTATTTTAGTACATTAGGCTACTAAATGAAAATGAGAAAAGTAGCTAAAAGTTTTGATTTCTTGTTAAAAATATTTTTTTAATGGTTTCTTTGTTTTAGTTAGCTAAAATAACTGGATTCTACTCATGTCCTCAACTAGATGCATTTGTGCAAACATTCATATCTGGAGTGCAAACGCTGCACCAGTTTCTGATGTTTATACTTAAAATTTGGAAAAAACAAACAAACCATAACCTATGAGCAATAGTAAGTCATTCTTACCTTTGCAAACATTACTAATAAAGCAATGGTCTTATCATTTGTAAATGATTCTTTACCTGAGACTGATCTAGTAGATGCTTGTCTGATGTCTGAGCTCAGTCGGTGTGTCATTGTTTTATCGTTGCACTGTTGAGACACTGTAAGCTTGGTGGTACTGAAACTTCCGTATAAATCAACCATGAGATCAGAGTCAGCGATTTTCAGATGTGTTGGTTTAACTGATGCTATCAAAATCCTGTGGCTTTTTTATTTTCTTCATGCTTTTGTCACTTTCTATGAGAATTGAGTTCTTCAGTGTTCTCACATAAAATGTAGGTTTGTGTTTCCAATCAACTATATATATATATATATATATATATATATATATATATATATATATGTATATAAGCATGTTAGTGGATGGTTTTGAATCAATGTGACTAACAACTTTATTCATCTGGGGCTGTATGTATAAAGCCGTTTAGAGTAAAATTTCAGTCTTAAGTGTGTCAAAATTCTAAGATTGATGTAATTTTACTCTTATTCCTAGATTCTTAAGTGTCAAGACTAGGTCTCAGCTCCTAAATTATTTAGGAGAGCTGGAGAGGTCTCCTAACCTAGTTAGGAGTAACAAGATGGCAGCAGAGATGAGGATGATATGATGTATTGAGTGAGTGAGTGAAGTAACATGTGGCCAAGTATGGTGACCCATACTCGGAATTTGTGCTCTGCGTTAAACCCATGCAAGTGAACACGCACACCGTGAACACACACCCGGAAGCAGATAATATAACTCGTATTGAGTTATATGATGACTTGAAGTTGATAAAATGATATAAACTTGATTGACAATTCTTTTTTGTAACTGACCTAATAAGAAATGTAATAGGGGCTGCATTCACAAAACATCTTAACCCTCTACAGCACAGCGTTGCCCTCAGGCAACGGAAAGTTTTCTTAAGCCCTATGTTTAGAAAATATTTCTTTTAATGATAACAACCAATTAGAAAGGTAGAGAAAGTACCAAATAACCATTTAAAGGTGGGACATCCTGTTCTGACACATGGTCACAGGAGCACATGGTGTGAGAAGAAGGCAATATTATTTGCTTTAGTAATCTTATTTAAAACGACATGAACTGTACATAAAAAATATGTGTGTGTGTTTGAAGGTGTAGATAAGCCTTTTGTCAGGTTTTATGACGTTTTTTTTATTTTGCATGTTCAGAAATTCAGTTTTTCTGAGGCAACGTTGTGCGATAAGGGGTACTTTTTGAGGAGGTTTTAGACAGTACCTCTCATTGGCAAGAATGTATTATAGGAAGGGAAGATGCAAGGTTCCTGGGTGTGCAGGAACACCCAAAGTGATGTGCAAAAATTGTAACATACACCACTATGTCACAGCAGAGAAGAACTGCTTTTTGAAGTTTCGTACAGAGTGAAATCTTATCACATGAAGTACATTATATTGCATAGCACACTACATGATACAGAACTATGCATGAATCAAATTCAATACATCAATGTCTTTCAAGTGTTTTTCCCTTTTTACTTAATGATTTATTGAATATTTTTTTTTTTTTGATTTTGGTGATGATTTTCTTTATGACTCACCATTGTCGCAATTTTTTTTTCAAATCAATAAAATGTTCCCAAAAGAACCAAAAAATTATGTGGAATATTTTTTTTTCATGTGCCATCAACATGTGTGCAGTAGAGGGTTATGGTTAAACTTAATGATTTAGGAGAAACTCTTAAAAATAATGTGTGTCAGTCCTATATTTAGGACTCCTAAAAGTATTTAACAAAGCGTTAAAACTAGCTCCTAAATCTGAAAAGTTAGGAGTAGTCAAGAGGACTCCTAAATCACTAAGACTAAATCACAAACAATCCAAAAATGGATGTTGCCAGCAATCTGCCCAAAGACACTGAGCACCATTGAGGCGATAGGTGATAGAGCCTTGAGTGCTGAGCCCTTTCTTTATAAATGCAATAAATATTTTGATTGACGATTAAAATCTATAAGTGCTAATAGCCTTGTGGGCAGCTCAGGTGACCCGAGTTTGAGTTCCGGTGTTGTGCTGAATTTCGACCCCCTGCCAAATTATTATCCCCCCGTTGAAGTCGCTCCCTGATTGCCTAATCCTAACCCCACCCCTAATCCTAACCCCTCCCACAGACCTACTCCTAAATCTACCAATACTAGGGGGGTAATAGTCAAGTCAAGTCAAATTTATTTATATAGCGCTTTTACAATTGGTAATTGTTTCAAAGCAGCTTTACATATTAGAAGCACAGAAAAAAGGGAAATGGTTAAAAATAAGCTGTACAAACAAGCGTGGTAATATGTAACATATACAAGATGCTGCTACATTAAACCAATGTTGGCCGACTCCCAGGGGTGGAAAAAAACCCCTAGGAGAAAAACCCAGCGTGCTAACACTGGGAAAAAAGTCCTAGGAGGGAAAAAACCCCTTGGAAGATATATATAATATATGTAAATGGATATGGAGATCAAAATCTGAATTATACATTTTTATTATAGAGATTAAAAATAGATTATATATAAATATATGTAAGCGGATATGGGGATTAATAATCTGAATTATAGATGTAATAATCTGACAGGGGGTACCAATCCCATCCCCGCTTTCTCTCTCCCACTTCGCTCCTTGTCTACTCACTGTCCTATTATAATAAAAAGGCAAAAATGCCAAAAATAAACCTTTTGAAAATAAGAAAAGAAAATAATGTCAGATTACCTGTGGCAGTTGTTTTCATGTGTTCAAATGATCGAATAGAGTAAAAGAGTAAAACAAGCGTATTTGAGGGCTCCTAGCTCGGAATTTAGCCTAAACCCAGAGTACTTCCCTTTATCCTGGGAATAGGAACCAGCCGAGAGTGAGGAGCCAGGGTGGCGGAGAGATGTAGAAAACTGTCGAGGTTTATAAAACATAATTTTTCGCTTGAATTCTGCAATCTCGCGAGCTGAACATATACTTGTTTAAGTAGTGACACTTACATTTTAAAATCTTCATTTGAATATGACAAAATAAATCACTGACAGAGACTCCACCCCCTTCAGCCAATCATTGTGGGCAGAGTTAGTAAACGTGTTGACATCATCCATAGCAACAAGGTCAACCCCGCCCTTTCTCTTAGCTTAAGACTTCTCTCTGTTCCTTAAGCCGCGCACACACTTGCATTATTCATTATGATTACAGTCGGTCAGGCTGTCATACAAAGAAATTATGAACAATGAAATGTTAATAACTGTTTATGTTGTAGTCAATGCTTTTCCCTGTCAGCTCTTTGGTTTTCTGTGCATTTTTTTTAAAAACCTGTAGCTGTAGGTTTTTTGTGCCATATAATTATATATATAATATATATATATTTAAAAATGTAAAACATAAAATATTTTCCTAATGTCTTGATGGTTTAAACTTTAATCAAAGTGTAGGGTCATTAAAAACAAACATCCCCTCCGGGCGTCACTTTTGGACACTACTGTATGTTTTTGTTTAAAACACTAGAAGTGTCCACGGAAAGTTAAATTTTGACAGCTTCTCACTCATTTTGTGTTGTTTCTTGGCAAATTATTCAAACGCTTGTGCTCAACCTGTTGGCTTATTTCAGGAGGCTTAACTATAGATAGAGCTGAGTTAACAATGCTAACGATGTCCTTGTTAGTCCAGGTTAGTTTAGTATTAGCAGTTCAGTGTTGTGTCTTGTATTGTGCTGTTTATAACTGTGCCTACATAACTATATCTAACGGGCAATCTTTGATCTTAATAATTTATTACTTGTTCCAGAGCAAATGATTTGGGTTAAGGGGGAAATTAAATTTCATAATTTTAATCCTGTACTAGAGCGCTACTTTTGTACATTTGACTAAATTGTTTGCTTGTGTTTTTAGGGGCCAAGCCCCGAAGGGGCTGTAGCCCCTATTGTAATTGTACGTTTTCTCTTTTATTATTATTCTTCCTCCCGAATGGGAGTCTATGGCAGCCCTATCAACGGAACATGAGAAAATGATGAAATTTGGCACAATTGTAGAGATGCTCATGAGTAGTGATTGGACCAATTTTGGAGTCTCTAGAACCAACTCTATAGCGCCACCACCAGTTCAAAAATTCACTATTCTAAAGGTTATAACTTTTGAACCATTTGCTCTAGAAAAATGTAATTTAGTACATCTGATTCATCTCATTAAGCTGATGCTACTCAACATCTTACATTAAGTCTCCGCCCATTACAGTAGCGGCCATTTTGAAAAGTACAGTATTCAGTTTTTTCGCTACTCCTCCTTCAAATTCTGTCCAATTTTGTCCAAACTTTGATCAGATGATCTTTGGACTGAGCCGCACAGAAATGACTGAACAGATTTTTTTAATTCATCTTTGTTCAAAAGTTATAATGTCACAAACTTAACGAGGTCGACCCGAAATTAGTGTAGAGGCTGTATCTCGGCCAAACTTTGAGCAATCGAAACAAAAATTGGTACGCTTCATCAGGACCATGGTCTGAGGGTCTATGCCAAACTTGGGAACAGCGCCACCTATAGGTCATGAGATATGAAAAATGGCTATTTTGGCATATAACTTTTGAACAGTTTGTCAGAAAATGAAGATCTTGGTGTCTATGGATTCCTTGGATCATGCCGAATCCGAAGATTCTGTCAATATTGGATGAATCACGTGTCCGCCATTTTGAATTTTGTCATAAATTGCAATATCTTTTAAACAATTTGACATATCTTCACAAAAATTGGTACATATGACCTTTAGAATGTCCTGAAGGTACCTGAGTTTCAGCACAGCGCCACCTACTGTTCCACAGATGTAGTGATTATTGCAAAAATGCTTGTAACTTTTGAAAACACTTTCCAAAATGTGTATGCTTTGTCATTTCATTCCCTGGCTTATGCTGATTCTGACAATGTATCATTTGTCATTTTCCTTAAATGTACCTGTCTGCATATTGAAGTAAATGAAAAACAGTTTTTTCGCTACTCCTCCTACAAATTTTGGTCAATTTTGTCCAAAATCAGCTCAGATGATCTTTGGACCGAGCCGCACAAAAATAACTGAACGGATTTTTGATATTCACTACCATTCCCAAGATATTCATCTCTGAATGTGACCTTGCTTGTGTTTGTTGTCTTATGCTAGTTAGCTTAGCATGCTAATTGCTTAGCATGCTAACCAGTTGTCATTCTCTTTAATGTGGCTCTTCAGTTATCAAGTTAACCATGAGCTTCATTAGCATTAAGTTAGCGTAGCATGCTAATATGGTTAGCATGCTAAGTAATGTTTTTTTTGTGAATTCTTTGTTACACTAAAAGTTTTCTTCCACAGCCTGTTGAATGTGTGTCCTCAAGTAGCTCAATGTGTCAAGCCAGTTACCTGATGAGCCCTATACCCCAAGATAGTGGGTTCGAATCCCAGGTGGAGCGGTCTTATGAAATGGTGTGTTTTGATTCCTTTACTGCCTCTTGGATTAGAAATAAATGCTTTTTGTTTCATGCTGTGTTCATTTTCATCTAAGCTTATGTACATTCTGAGTTCATTCTCGCACGTAATTCTGAACCAGCTGTTTCATGTTTGTTCATTTTCTGCTGTTTTTCCTCTTCCTGCTCCGTATTGTTCTACAGCATGATGAGCTGCAGAATGATGTAAAGTAGTTATTAAATATAACATTCAGTGCAGTTTTATGAAAATTCTTCATTTTAAGTTCATTTTCACATGAACTAATGAACTTCGGCATGTGTGCCAACATTCACCTGCACAGTGGTGCAATGAGATGAGAAATGGACATTACACCCTGAGGTAGTGGGTTCGAATCCCGTGTGGGGTCCCTTTATACAATTGTGTGTAACGAGTCATTTTGATACCTTTTTTTATCCAAATAAGCATTGTACTAATCTTTATTCCTCTTGAATGAGATACAAGTGTTTTTAGTTCATTCCATGTTCATTCTCTGAACTTGCATGTACATTCAATTTCTGCTGTTTTTGCTCTTCCTGCTCCGTATTGCGCTACTGCCCCTTCTGGGGCTTGGCCCCGAATTGCTGCTTGCAGCTATATTTTTAATTAATTTTATTGTGTTTATTGTTTGCTTGTATTTGTGTATTTTTTATAATGGCTATCATTGTTAATTTAAATATTGTTGCTCAGTAAATATTATTTTATAAATAATATGCCGTTTTTGGTATTAAGAAAGGGTCTGTCAATAGTATCAGTGAAAGTTACACTATTAGTCCGTTAAATGGCAGCAAAGACTCTCTTTATGAGTGAGTCAGAACAAAGAAGTTGTTTTTTGTGCTGTGGGAAATCCCCTTAACTTTTAAAAGGTCAAAGGACGCTTTCCTCAGCGGACATTCAAACTGATTTTTTATAATATGGACATCGACCTGAAGAATGAATGCTATATCAGATGCAGGTAATGCACTGCTGTGTTTACCTACAGCCATATCGCACGGCTACTCGTGTGATATTGCTTTATTTAACTATATATTATTATTAAGTTATTAAGTTTTATGAATTCGCAAGAAGAAGGGGAAGTTATTGTGATTCAAGATTCGAAATTTAACACAATAATAATGTGCATGTAGAAATACATTTATAACATTTATAATAAATACTTCAATATACCATAAAAAACAAAAAGTCAGTTTTGATTTAATGGTGACTTTAATTTTACTGTAAAAATGTCATGATTTATATACAAGTCTAGACATCAGTGCTCTTGAAATGATCATCTGTATCATTTAGTATCGGGGATCGATGCCACATCTCAGTTTTGACTCCTTTCCACTTCATACTCCAGTATCATGGCAAAAGTTAAAACAAGCACATTTTACAGGAGTTGCGATTACGTACAGGATGGGGGTGAGCACGCTCTTTATGTAAACTAGAAATAGCGCCACATAAGCGCCTGAAATCACTCGTTCTTTGAGCTTCGGCTGGTCATGTGAGAGAGTCCTTAAGAAGCGGCAGGTGAAGTAAGGCACCCAGCAGGTTAGGAAGATGATCACGGTGAGAAAGAGGACCCGGTAGAGACGAGTCAGCCGCTGGGATGTGTGTCCTGGTCCAGATGACGAGGTAGTAGAAGTCATTGCACTTTCGGCCTTCTTTGTGCAAACAATCACAGCAATATTGCATGACAAGAAGATCACCAGCAGTAGCAAGAATCCTGCCAAGGTTTCCACAACTATTAAGGCATGTCCTACTCCAATATCGCTTTCTATGCAGGCCAAACGGTTCTGCCAGACAATGATTTTGCCTGTGCGAAAGTAGGGTGAAGCGAAGAATGCCGCTAACAGCCATATTGCAATGTATGTCAACGGCACGGCCCAACGAGGGCGCTTCATTCGTGCCCAAACTGGTTTAAGGAGACACAAGCTGCGCTCCACTGCAATGGTGCAGAGAAAGAATGCGCTCGCGTACAATCCGAGGCAGGGCAGGTAAATGACCAGCTTACATGCGGTTTCACCCAATGTCCAAGTGAAGTGGTTCACCAGGTGCGGCAGCATTAGTGGCGTACGTAACAGCAGCACCAAGTCTGCAATTGCCAGGTTTACTACATAGATCCGGAAGCTGTCGGCACTCTGCGTCTCTCTGGTTGATCCCCTATTACGCCACCAAACTCGAACCCCCAGTGCCCAGATCACCAGAACGTTTAGAGAAACACCCATGATAAAGATCATTACGATCACGATCATCTGCAGAATGCGCATGCCATCGCTGGGGTAGATGGTCGTGTGGTTGGAGCTTGAGTCATTCATCATCTGGTTAGACATTGATACTCTGTGAAAATGCAGATGAGACAAGTTCACACCTAGTGTACTCCAATCACACATGGTTACAAAGCATTTCACTCTTAAAAATAAAGGTTACAAAAGGGTGGTTTTCCCAGCGATGCAATAGAAGCAGCATTTTTGGTTCCCTCAAGAACCTTTAAGTGAACAGGTCTTAAAAGCTTTTTTTGTTAGTGTGAAGAACATTCTAAAAATCTAAAGAACTCTTTTCCACTTTACACTCTTAAAAATAAAGGTTCTTTATTGCATCAATGGTTCCATGAAGAAACTTTAACATCCATAGAACATTTCCAGTGCCCAAAAGGTTCTGTAAAGTGGAAAAATATTCTTCAGATTATTAAAATGTTCTTCACACAAAGGAAAAAAAAATTGGTTCTTTTAATAACTGTTCACTGAAAGGTTCTTTGGGAAACCAAAAATGTTTTCACCTGTCACACCATGAGCTATTCTATTCCATAATCTAATGTGTTAAAGTCTCCCTGTAGTCAATGATTTTATTCCTCAAAACTCATCTCCGATTACCAAAATGACATATTAATGATTTTTTTCCTCTGGGAAAAAAAATACTTAATGCCCTAAAATAGCTTATCATTTATTATATGTGGATCTATGAATATGCTAATTAGCCATGCCATCCACTCAGTCAACATACTGAGGTAAACACTGCAGAATGGCATCGCTTTTTACAATGTCGGACACATACTGTAAGGGTAATTAATATGATTAGCCTTTTGCTTGACTACATTATCAAACAGCAAATAAAGTGTTGCTAATTTTACACGAACCATGTCCTTCACCATATCCCCTCCTCCGATTCCTGTGGCGTGATCTTAACAGAAAGGAAATCCCTACCATCTATGAGTGGCAAATGCTCTCATTTGGAACAGTGTGCAGCCCGTGTACGTATGCACCGCAGAAGCATGTAGTTGATCACATTGAGCCGGGAGACACAGTCCAATACAATCGAAAGTTGTTTTTATGTAGATAACTGTCTACAGTGTGTCGCAACACCTGAGCAGGCTAAAGGGCTAGTGAATACACTGAGGATCTGTTAGCAGAAGCACGATTTGAACTACGACAGTGTGCATGCAATTTCCCTAATGCCATCCATCATCTGCTGAAGGAAGCCAGATCTAAAAGCATTGAGCTTTGGCTTAACCAAACTGAATCAGATCCTCAAGAACTTGCATTAGGTTTACGTTGGATGTGTCAATCTGATACCCTTGGATACCAGAGTCGCCTTACTGACTATTCAACTCCCATGATACAAGGTAGTAGCGAGCCAGTATGACCCTCTTGGGGTCCTTGTTCACTATATCACTTGGGCCAAGATACTTATACAGAGTCTGTTGGCGAAGCAGAGAGAGTGGGACAACCCACTACTGCCAAGGGATATGGCGTGACTGGCAAAGAGAACTGCCACATCTGACCCAGATCACAATGCCCCACTGCTATGTGATCTCTCAGATTGACTCCCTTAATTGTTGTCTCCAAGTACATATTTTCATTGATGCCTCCGAACGAGCTTACAGGTCTGTAGCATACTTGGGCACAGAGGACCCGGTGTTGAGGTGGCTTTTCTCACAGCCAGGTCAAGAGTACCCCCAAACGCCTGAACATTGTATTCTTTGTACTGTGGACAGACTCCAGTTCAGTCCTGACATGGCTTCAGTCAGAATCCTGCCGCTACAAAGTATTTGTGGGCAGCAGAATTGCCTAAATACAAGAACTCAGGACATACATAAAGAGCTGGTTCTGAATGGGTCTTTGCAGAGCTCTGTCGTAAATACTGGATTTTACGTGGTAGAGCAGCAGCACTTATGTCCTGATTGTCAAAGGTGGCGAGCTAAACCAATAGTGCCTCAAATGGCTGATCTCCATTAGGCCCAACTGCAAATATTCAAGCCCCCATTATTCTCTACCGAAATTAACTCGGCCCCTTTACCCTTAAAGTGGGTAGACGGTATGAGAAACGTTGAGGCATATTGTTTAAATGCCTGACTACTTGTGCTGTTCACATTGACCTGTTAAGCAGCCTTGATACTGACTTGTTTTTGATGGCCCTAATGCTGCGTTCACACCGAACGCTTCTGGGGCGTCAAATTCGCGCCAGACGCGTCTAGTTGGACGCTTGAACATTTTGAAGTCAGACGTGCGTAAAATTCTCTCTATTCGCGCGTCTAAATAATGTGTGTTCAGACGTGAATTCACGTCATGGGAGGGGCTTTCATCTCTTTCTGCACAGATCCTCTGAATAAACACATAATCTCGTCAGTTGGAAACCTGTAGCGGCAATTTAACTCTGTTATGCCGGCCGACTTTTGCTAGCTAGAAGGTGGGCTAGTATCATCGGCTAAAATCATGCAAAAAGTTTTACAACTAATCAGATTGTCCGATTTCTTCGCATATTCTCTTCCAGGCAAGGTCCTTTTTATTCCTGTCTCGATAAAAATATAATGACACATCATAGAGCTCAGGGTGGCCACACACACAACGACATCTTCGTTCTGGTCTCCACCACTGATCACATCATAAACACGTTACTACCAAAGCAGAGTCCCTGATTGGTTAACGCGCCGCGAATTTACGTCAAAGTTTAGATTTTTCAACTCGGGCGTTTGGGCGTCAGGCGCTCAATTCGCGCCACACCATTTGCGCGTCAACGGCCTATTCGCGCCGCGCTAGACGCTTGATTTGCGCCGCAGGACACCATTGACTTTACATTTTACATTGTTTACATTGTATACATTGACTTAACATGTGAATCAGACGCCTCAGAGGCCCCAGACGCGTTCGGTGTGAACGTAGCATAAGGCGCTTCACATCACACTAAGGAAAACCTTCAGAATTACATCAGATCAGGGCACGAACTTTAAAGGTGGTAAAAGAGAGCTCCAAGAGTCATTCAGTCATTGAGTCCTACCCTGCAGATGGAGCTGGCCAAACAGCCAATCCAGTTTAGATTTAATCCTCCCAGTAGTCCCCATTTTGGAGGAGGTTGGTAACGTGAATCGGATCCATCAAGTCTGCCCTATATGCCACGTTACAAGGACAAAATATGACTGAGGAGGTCCTGAACAAAGGATTCTAAACCTCTGGGTAACATCTCCACAGATATTGCTGACCCCAACCCGGTGACTCCAAACCTTCTTCTCATGGGGAAGCTTGACCCATCACTTGTCGCAGTAGATGGACACACTTCACAAAGTACTATCTGCCCAACTTACAAACCCCTGGTAAATGGCAGAGGGACAATTGCAAACGGACATGATCATCATGATTGTGGACCCACAGTTACCCAGAGCTCTCTGGCCAGTAGGAAAGATCACTGATGTTATCCCTGGGACTGATGGACGAATCAATTAAGGACACAACATATATCAGTGCCTTATTAAACTACCAGCACTCCCAGAAATGGACATAGTTCCAAATAAGCAAATTTGACTGTGCAACTTTAACGAAGGACTCTTTATTAAACTAACACTCCAGGTAATAGATTTATATTATTAAGGGTTGCACTGAGAGTTGACCAATGAAATGACTCTAGACTGTTAGCACCCCCTTGTGAAATTCTATGGAGTATGCAGAGTATTGCATCCTGACCAGATGCACCACAGTGATTAATTTACCCAAGCCACATTGCTTTCTAATTAACAGTAGCCGCACATCTTACCTTCTTTTGAAGCTTTGGTCAACTTTCATGGATTGACTCAGAGATCTGAGAGCATGTGTGGTTAACACTGTTTCAGTTGGTGGATGATGAAAAACTGAGAGAAAAGGGAGTGTTTCCTACGCTTTAACCTATCGGTGAAGACAGAGGAGGGTTTTGAGCAAGTCTTTTGCAACGTTAATGGACAGCCAGTCACCATTATTATACTGAATGTCACCATAGAACTACATCTAAATATAGTTTCTTAATTCACAGATATGCTGAATTTATTGCTTCACAAGGTCAGGGATTACAGATTATTTGAATGCAAAGGTAAATTTTATAAAAATCACTTTCAGTTGGAGAGAAAATGAGACCAATGTTTTTTAGCAACTGTAAATATTATCCATATGTTTTTACATTTAATGAAGAAAATGTGATGCTAAAAAAATGTTAAAAAAATTAAACTGTTCAGTGTGATTTCACCAATGTATCACTGAGATAGTATTATAGTTTTTATTAATATTTTTAAGGTTTTCATTTTTAAATTTTTGATTTTAGTACATATTTTACTCATTTTGTTCTGTGTTTTTGTCATTTTTGTTTGTTTTTAAATGTTGGTAACTCTAAGAATAAGGTTTCATTTGATAACATTAGTTAACTACATTAGTTAATGTCTACATTATTTATTTATTTTTATCATAGTTGATGTTAATTTCAACATTTAATAATACAATTTTAAGAGGAAAAGTTGTATCTGTTGACACGAGTTCATGCACATGAACTAACATGAACATGAAGGTTAGTAATTGCTTTACAAATATATATTTCTCATTGTTTATGTTAATGCATTAATTGTAACAAATGAGACTTTACTGTAATGTGTTACTAAAATAACTCTGGATTCCACTCCCGTCCTCAACTAGACATATTTAAGCAATCATTCATATCTGGAGCACAAACGCTGCACAATATTTATCTTTTACTTAAAATTTGAAAAACAAAACAAACAAAAAACCCATAACCTTAAATATGAGCAATAGTCATTCTTACATTTGCAAACATTACTAATAAAGCAATGTATGGTCTCATTTATCATATGTAAATGATACTTACCTGAGACTGATCTAGCAGATGCTTTTCTGAGCTCAATCGGCGTGTCATTAGCGTTTCATCTTTGTGCCGTTGAGACACTGTAAGCTTGGTGGTACTGAAACTTCCGTATAAACAAACCATGAGATCAGAGTGAGTGATTTTCAGATGAGTTGGTTTGATTGTCACTATCAATATCCTGTGGCTTTTCTGTGGTTTCATCCCTTTCTCACTTTCTGTGAGAATTGAGTTCTTCAGTGTTCTCACATAAAATTTAGTCTTGTTTTCAATCAACTATATAATGTATGTATGTTTTTTGTTGATGTTGTTTTTGAGCCATTACTAGCCAAAAAACATTTTATGCAAATAAACTAAAACAACAATTTGACTCACCTGTCATGCCTCTAATCAATGTGACTAACAACTTTATTTTTCAGGACTATACTAACCAGTAACCAGTAGGTGTCATGGTGTCTTTCCAAGCGAAAAGCTTCACTTGTGCTGTTCCGTTCATCACCAATAGATGAAGCTGCTGCTCTACATGTGAAGTAGTAAGTGAGAGTTTGTAGAACAGTTGTACAGTTAATTGTTATCCATACATAATATTTTTAATTACTACTTGCAGTAGTGGCCAAAAGTGATGTCTGGTCTGAAAAATTGACATCTTCACCCTTCATTCAAATATTATTATAAATGTGTTTTTGTAAGCACATTGTAAAACCTTTAGCTGTAAGTTTTTTTGCCCAATGATTTTGTCAGAAAACCAAGTTTAGTGTTTTGCTCTTCCCTCATATTTACATATAAAATATTTTCCTAATGTCTGGTTTAATCGAAGCGTAGGTCATTAAAAACAAGCGTCCCCTCCGGGCATCACTTTTTGACACTACTATATGTTTTAGTTTAAAACACTAGAAGTGTCATTTAAAGTTAAATTATGACAGCTTCTCACTGTATCTCATTTTGTGTTGTTTCTTGGCAAGTATTCAAACGTTTGTCCTCAATCTATTGGCTTATTTCAGGAGGCTTAAATCTATAGATAGGGCTGAGTTAACAATGTTAACGATATCCTTGTTAGTCCAGGTTAGTTTAGTATTAGCAGTTCAATGCTGTTGTTTATAACTGCTATATAACACATTTTGCTACAAAAAGGCTAATGCAAATACATTCTGAACTAAACATTTTAAATAATGTCTTTGAATGGTCCTGATAGGTGTGTTATTTAAGTCCAATCAGATAATTTGCTTTTCAAAATCATAAGCCCTTTGAAACAAACTTTCATATTGAACTAACAGACCCTTCGATCGCAAGAGTCTTAGATTTAGAGCTGTTGCGCCATTATTCTCTAGTGACAGGGACTCTTCTGGGCAAGATAATGATAAAGGTTATCTTAAAGATCTGGCTTGGTCAGAAAATAGTGCATCTAGGTGGTTTCTGTAGCAGCTGCTCATTTTCATGTCGGCATGAAAGGGAAGTTGCACGAGTCATATCTTCCCTATTGTGCCGTATATCTGAGTAAAACGGCTTCTGGGACAAGAACAAATGTAGGGCGGGGCTTGATTTTGTCTGTGGGGAATTGATTGGATGGTTTTGGTTTGCTATTGGTGGATCTCATGTGAGTGACAGGTAGCCCCGCCCTTGTCATCAGAGAAGAGTTGCTGCAAAAGGGAGGCAAAGATATTCTGATTCAAGATTATGAATTTGACACAATAATAATGTGCACAGAGGGATATATATGATAAATACTGCAATATTCCATGCAAAAAACAAAAAAAAAGTCAGTTTTGAGTTCAAGGTGACTTTAATTTTATTGTCAAAATGTCATGATTTAGAGTCTAGACATCAGCGCTCTTGGAATGATCTCATCTGTATCATGTAGTATCGGGGATCCATGCCACGTCTCAGTTTGACTCAAAAACATTCCCCCTACATACATCATAGCAAAAGTGAAAACAAGCACACGTTACAGCATCTGTACTTCCCTCGCCAGTGAAAGTTTGATTTCAACCTAATTCGTGCCACCTTTTATGCTAATTGAGTTCCTCATGACAAGAATAAATGAGAATCCATCACCTCATGCTCACGCCTTGCCCACAGTGTGGTTTGCACCCTGGACTTTCCAGAACCAACACGGTCTTAAATGTGAGATGGTAATGAACTTTCACTGATGAGGGAAGATTATACTGGAGTTGTGCCATAATCATTCATGCATTTAGCGGATGCTTTTATCCCACGTTAAAAAAGGAACAAACAACCCTGTCTGACTTTTTTTCCCTTTACGTCATGATTCACGCGTTCATGTCAGTCCATTTATCATTAGTGATGTTACAGTTGCTTTTACTCACAAAAATAAAGTTGACGTAATTATTAAAGTACAGTTTAGGGGATGTCCAACTCTCTTTATTTGGCATGTATACTATATTTAAAACTAAATAAAAAGAGAAACAACCCAACAGAGAAATTCTCACAGCTGTCGTTCCTCTAAATGATAAAATGAGTATCGCAGCTGTGACGAAAGCGTTTTACAAGAAATTTTCTGTGATCTTTAAATGTCAAGCATGTATGAAGTCAGCACATGCAATATGATGCATTTTCCCCTAACTCTCGCTCGCTCTCCCGTCTCTCTCTCGCCCACTCCTCTATGTTTCAGTAAATTTAGATCATCGAGACAGGATGCTCTACCTTAACTCTTTAGTGAACACTGAAGCATGTGTAAATTTCAAACTGTTTTACCGTGTGTCCACCAAAAAGCATTGGTTGCTATGATACAAAATATCCACGGAAGTGTTAGTAGTATCTGATTTCTCAGATAGTTTGTTTCTAAATAATAAAAAAAGTTGATACAATGCATTTGCTCTGGTACAATACAATGTATTTGCTCTGGCTCTTTTTTTTTTTTTTTTAGCAATTGCAATAAACACAATAAAACCGGACAAAATATAACTATTTAACCATTAAAAACACGAAATATCAAGGAAAACAAACAACGTCGGACAGGCAAATCTAGTGGTCCTGCGAATCCAGCCACTTCGCTTCTGAAATGCTTCTGGTGTGAGTTGACACCGCATAGAGGACGGAAAAAAACCTCGCCAGAGCCGTAACACCCCGCAGACGTGTGCAGTGTAAACAAAGGGTTGCTGCTGCTGTAGATTATTGCTTATGCTGTTATTCCTGCTGCTGCTGTTATTGCTGCTGCTGCTGTTATTGCTGCGGCTTCTGTTGATTATTGTTGTTGCTGCTGCTGTTTTTGGTGTAGTTGCTGTTTTTATTGTTGCTGCTGCTGTTTTTATTGTTATTGCTGCTGCTGTTATTGCTGCTGCTGCTGCTGTTGATTATTGCTGCTCCTTCTGTTGATAGTTGTTGCTGCTGCTGCTGCTTTTATTGCTGCTGCTGTAGATTGTTGTTGTTGCTGCTGCTGCTTCTGTTGATTAATTGTTGTTGCTGTTGATTATTGCTGCTGCTTTTATTGCTGCTGCTGCTGCTGCTGTTGATTATTGCTGCTGCTTTTATTGCTGCTGCTGCTGCTGCTGTTGATCATTGCTGCTGCTGTTATTGCTGCTGCTTTTATTGCTGCTGCTGTTGATTAATTGTTGTTGCTGTTGATTATTGCTGCTGCTTTTATTGCTGCTGCTGCTGCTGTTGATCATTGCTGCTGCTGTTATTGCTGCTGCTTTTATTGCTGCTGCTGTTGATTAATTGTTGTTGCTGTTGATTATTGCTGCTGCTTTTATTGCTGCTGCTGCTGCTGTTGATCATTGCTGCTGCTGTTATTGCTGCTGCTTTTATTGCTGCTGCTGTTGATTAATTGTTGTTGCTGTTGATTATTGCTGCTGCTTTTATTGCTGCTGCTGCTGCTGTTGATCATTGCTGCTGCTGTTATTGCTGCTGCTTTTATTGCTGCTGCTGTTGATTAATTGTTGTTGCTGTTGATTATTGCTGCTGCTTTTATTGCTGCTGCTGCTGCTGTTGATCATTGCTGCTGCTGTTATTGCTGCTGCTTTTATTGCTGCTGCTGCTGTTGATCATTGCTGCTGCTGTTATTGCTGCTGCTTTTATTGCTGCTGCTGCTGTTGATCATTGCTGCTGCTTTTATTGCTGCTGCTGTTACTGCTGCTGCTGTTATTGCTGCTGCTTTTATTGCTGCTGCTGCTGCTGCTGTTATTGCTGCTGCAGAGCAAGTACGGGACTTGCTACTACAATACATACACAACACACTGCTGTGAGCAAGTAAGACATGCTGCTGCTGTACAATATAACATGCATGAATTACCCATGGCAGATCTATACAGGTGGCGCTGGGGAAGGTGGAGGGTTTCTGAAAGCGCTGCAAATGCTACAGCAAAAGTATTTGAAGGTTGAGCAGCGAGCTCATTGGTTCCTACTGCACATTTCATTTACTTATGACGTCACAAATGCAAACCAATCAGATTTAATGTTATGGTATTAGCAGATAATATTAGGCTATTATTATACCTAGATGTTGCACACAATAAATAACAAATAAAAGCTAACTTACTGACATTAGCTTTACAATAATAATCAGATAGTAATGCTCAATGAACACACAAACTGTATACAATCACTTTAAGTTGCTATTTAATTCTGTATTCTGTAGTCGCCAAACAATCACAAAAACCAAGCGCCTTAATAAGCAAATGTTAATCAGCTATTATCAAGCATTCTGTCACGTCGCAATCCCACGCGCAGCATCGGATCCATGAGCGCGCGCAGAATTGGTCTCATTCCAGCCGCGGGTGTGCTGATGCGGTCATTTTTATTGATTTTAAAATATAAGTACATCAAACACATCAAATTCACAGTTCAGTCTTTTGAAACTGTAGGTTTTGCAAATGTCAAGTAAGCTGCTTTACTACAGAGCAAACAGAAAGGATGCCCATCTCGCTCATTAACAGCAAACTGATTTTACATTCTTCTTACCTAAATGAGCATTATAGCTCATTTAAAAAAAAAAAAAATTGTAAAGCTATAATTTATTTTTTAATAGTGCTCGGCATATCGCAGGCCGCAGGTTGTGAACAACTGCTATAGAGAATGATGTGTTTTGAATCAGCCTGCGCCATCTAGAGTTTAATGACAGAGCTTTGTATTTGTTCTCTTGTTGTGTTTGTTGTTGTCTGTTAACAGTGTACAAGCAAGATGTGGTGGTTGGTCTGTGTGATATTAGTCCCGCCCCTTCTGCACCGTGATTGGACGGCTGGGTAAAGTGACAGTGATGAGCACTGCGTTTTACTCAGTTGGACATTCTCTGTGTCCACAAGAACACACAGCTGCTGATATTAAAGGTGCCCAAGAACGTTCTTTCACAAGATGTAATATAAGTCTAAGGTGTCTCCTGAATGTGTCTGTGAAGTTTCAGCTCAAAATAGATTTTTTTTAATTAATTTTTTTAACTGCCTATTTTGGGGCACCATTAACAATGCACTGATTTACACTCGGCGCCGCCCCTTTAAGACGCATGCTTCCTGCCTCACGAGCTCTCGACTATATTACAGCTCATTTACAAAGTTCACACAGCTAATATAACCCTCAAATGGATCTTTACAAGATGTTTTGCAAGTGTTTAATAATGAAAATAACACCGGCTCTTGTCTCCGTGAATACAGTAATAAACTATGGTAACTTTAACCTCATTTAACAGTACATTAGCAACATGCTAACGAAACTTTTAGAAAGACAGTTTACAAATGTCACAAAAAATATCATGTTATCATGGATCATGTCAGTTATTATTGCTCCATCTGCCATTTTTCGCTGTTGTTCTTGCTTGCTTACCTAGTCTGATGATTCAGCTGTGCACAGCTCCAGACGTTAACTGGCTGCCCTTGTCTAATGCCATTCATAATGTTGGGAACATCATGGGCTGGCATATGCAAATGTTGGGGCGTACACCCCGACTGTTACGTAACAGTCAGTGTTATGTTGAGATTCGCATGTTCTTCGGAGGTCGTTTAAACAAATGAGATTTATATAAGAAGGAGGAAACAATGGAGTTTGAGACTCACTGTATGTCTCTTCCATGTACTGAACTCTTGTTATTCAACTATGCCGAGGTAAATTCAATTTTTGAATCTAGGGCACCTTTAAAGGGTTAGTTCACCCAAAAATGAAAATTCTGTCATTAATTACTCACCCTCGTGCCGTTCCACACCTGTAAGACCTTCGTTCATCTTCAGAACACAAATTAAGATATTTTTGATGAAATCCGATGGCTCAGTGAGGCCTGCATAGCCAGCAATGACATTTCCTCTCTCAAGATCCATTAATGTACTAAAAACATATTTAAATCAGTTCATGTGAGTACAGTGGTTCAATATTAATATTATAAAGCGACAAGAATATTTTTGGTGCGCCAAAAAAACAAAATAACGACTTATTTAGTGATGGCCGATTTTAAAACACTGCTTCATGAAGCTTCGGAGCAAAAATTAATCAGCGATTCAGAGCGCCAAAGTCATGTGATTTCAGCAGTTTGGCGGTTTGACACGCGATCCGAATCATGATTCGATCCACTGATTCATAACGCTCCGAATCCTCCTGAAGCAGTGTTTTGAAATCGGCCATCACTAAATAAGTCATTATTTTATTTTTTTGGCACACCAAAAATATTCTTGTCACTTCATAATATTAATATTGAACCACTGTACTCACATGAACTGATTTAACTATGTTTTTAGTACATTAATGGATCTTGAGAGAGGAAATGTCATTGCTCCCTATGCAGGCCTCACGGAGCCATCAGATTTCATCAAAAATATCTCAATTTGTGTTCTGAAGATGAACGAAGGTCTTATGGGTGTGGAACGGCATGAGGGTGAGTAATTAATGACAGAATTTTCATTTTTGGGTGAACTAACCCTATAAATATGCTACCAAAACAATGTAAAGTATTTTTGCTCCAAAGTGAACAAGTAAAGCCTTCCTATAGCTCATGGTCATGGGTTCGATTCCCAGGGAATGCCTAAATTGAATAAAAGTATCTGCCAAATGCATAAACAGCTTCATATTTTTGTGGAAACCATGATGCATTTTATTTTTCAGGATTCTTTGATGAATAGCAAGTTCAAAAGAAGTGTTTATTTAAGTCTTTTGTAACATCTGAAGCAGCACAACTGTTTTCAACATTGAAAATAATCATAAATGTTTCTTGAGCATCAAATCATCATACTAGAATGATTTCTGAAGGATCATGTGACACTAAAGACTGGATTAATGATGCTGAAAATTCAGCTTTGCATCACAGGAATAAATTACACTTTACTATATATTCACATAGAAAACAAATATGTTAAATTGAAATAATATTTCACTATTTTTACTGTATTTCTGATCAAATAAATGCAGCCTTGTTGAGCAGAAGAGATGTTTCAAAAACAAACCAAAACATTCCAAACTTTTGCTCAATAGTGTGAATGTAAATAAACTTGGATCAGATCGTTCAGAAGACTGAGTAGAAGTATCAGAGTGTGACTTGCAGTAGAAACCTTGGGAATTACCGCCACCCACTCACATAAACACACGCTTACCTGGCCGTTTGATTATTACTGATCAAGCTTCTCAGTGTCTCGTCCACCTGTCGCACTGATCTCATCTCCGAATGAAAACTGTTTATTAACATGTCTGTCATGTGGTTTAAGCTGCAGTGAAAAGGGAAGTGACATAATCGTTTATTTCTCATGGTTGAACATCTGGATGGGGGTGAAGAATTACTCACTAGAAATGTGCATGTTTTTCTTGAATACTCAGAATAGTGTTTACAAGCACAGTGTAAGAGTCCTTTGCTTTTAGTTTTCTTCCTATCATCATTCTTACAGAAGACTCCACTTTGACTCGTAGTCCATGTTGAACTGTAATAACCTTTGGGAAGAATCTTCATCCTGCGTACTGGTTTTTTTTCTAACCACTTCAATGGCGAGCAGTGTAGGCTGTGAATTTCCAGCATTTAGGGGTGGCCCCTTTTTCTGCGCCACGTCCCCTCCCTCTCTACATCTCTTAATCTGTGCTCTATTTTATCAGCCACAATAACCACTCATTTTCCCAACCTGTCCTAACTGTCCCCAGAAAGACACACAGTCAGTTCACACACAAACACAGATTGGACTCTTGAGTCACACTTGTCACAAAGAAAGAAAGCATGTGCACACTTTTGTGACCTTGCAAACAGTATCAAGTGTCCAAATATGTTCTGTATGTATGTTTACAAATAACATGTTTCCTGTTTCAAATGACATTAACAACTGGTGCTCGGTTGAACTGAAATATTAACATGAATGTGTCAGTATTTGATGTGTCTCTCAGCAGCACTGGAGCTTTATGAAATAAACCTCATGATCATGATCTCCAACATGATCTGAAATGATCCAAATGGATGAAGGAAATATGACTGAATCACATGATCAGCGATATGCATTTTACTTATATTTACATTTCATTAAGTGTTTCTTATTCAGTTTACTTTAAATTTTAAATTCAAAATCTTGAAAGTTTGGAATAATTAGTTTATTAAGAACAAGGGTCAAGGGACAAACAAGGGACAACTATCACAAAACAATAGTCTTTACACTTTTGAGCATGACTATATGCATCAATCAGGCATAACATTATGAGCACCTTCCTAATATTGTGTTGATCCTCCTTTTGCTGCCAAAACAGCCCTGACCCGTTGAGGCATGGACTCCTCTAGACCCCTGAAGGTGTGCTGTGGGATCTGCACCAAGATGTTAGCAGCAGATCCTTTAAGTCCTGTAAGTTGTGAGGTGGATCCTCCATGGATCGGACTTGTTTGTTCAGCACATCCAACAGATGCTCGATTGGATTGAGATCTGGGGAATTTGGAGGCCAAGTCAACACCTCAAACTCATTGTTGTGCTCCTCAAACCATTCCTGAAGCATTTTTGCTTTGTGTCAGGAGCATTATCCTGCTGAAAGAGGCCACAGACACCAGGGAATTCCGTTTCCATGAAAGGGTGTACATGGTCTGCAACAATGCTTAGGTAGGTGGTACGTGTCAAAGTAACATCCACATGAATGGTAGGACCCAAGATTTCCCAGCAGAACATTGCCCAAAGCATCACACTGTCTCCGCCGGCTTGCCTTCTTCCCATAGTGCATCCTGGTGCCATGTGTTCTCCAGGTATGCGACGCACAGGCACCCGGCAATCCACGTAATTCATCAGACCAGGCCACCTTCTTCCATTGCTCCGACTCATCTGTTGGATCGGACCACACGGGCCAGCCTTCGCTCCCCACGTGCATCAATGAGCCTTGGCCGCCCATGACCCTGTCGCCGGTTCACCACTGTTCCTTTCTTGGAGCACTTTTGATAGCTTTTGTCAGTTGTAATAATTCATCTACACAGATTATGAAACTGCTTTAAAAATACATACAAAGTGAAATTTACTGAAGGAAAATAACTTAAGTTAAAATAAGTTATTGATCCAGTAAAATAAATATGCTACCATATGAAATTCTGAATCGATCCATTAGAACAGCAATTAATGAATGCAATTAATCAGACGTAACAACCCAGTGTTTGGGTAGTTTTTGTGTTACCCAGATCCTGGGTCAGATGTAACAACCCAGTGTTTGGGTAGTTTTTGTGTTAGCCAGATCCTGGGTCAGAAATAATAACCCAGCGTTTGGGTAGTTTTTGCGTTACACTGATCCTGGGTCAGATGTAACAACCGAGTGTTTGGGTAGATTTTGTGTTACCCAGCTCCTGGATCAGACGTAACAACCCAGTGTTTGGGTAGTTTTTGCGTTACACTGATCCTGGGTCAGATGTAACAACCCAGTGTTTGGGCAGTTTTTGGGTTACCCAGCTCCTGGGTCATATGTAATAACCCAGTGTTTGGGTAGTTTTTGTGTTGCCCAGATCCTGGGTCAGACGTAACAATCCAGTGTTTGGGTAGATTTTGTGTTACCCAGCTCCTGGGTCAGACATAACAACCCAGTGTTTGGGTAGTTTTTGCATTACCCAGCTCCTGGGTCAGACGTAACAACCCTGTGTTTGGGTAGTTTTTGCATTACCCAGCTCCTGGGTCAGACGTAACAACCCAGTGTTTGGGTAGTTTTTGTGTTACCCTGATCCTTGGTCAGATGTAACAACCCATTGTTTGGGCAGTTTTTGTGTTACCCAGATCCTGGGTCAGATGTAACAACCCAGTGTTTGGGTAGTTTTTGTGTTACCCAGCTCCTGGGTCAGACGTAACAACCCAGTGTTTGGGTACTTTTTGCGTTACACTGATCCTGGGTCAGACGTAACAACCCAGTGTTTGGGTAGTTTTTGTGTTACCCAGATCCTGGGTCAGACGTAACAACCCAGTGTTTGGGCAGTTTTTGTGTTACCCAGATCCTGGGTCAGACGTAATTAACCCAGTGTTTGGGCAGTTTTTGTGTTACCCAGCTCCTGGGTCAGATGTAACAACCCAGTGTTTGGGAAGTTTTTGTGTTACCCAGATCCTGGGTCAGACGTAACAACCCAGCGTTTGGGTAGTTTTTGTGTTACCCAGATCCTGGGTCAGACGTAACAACCCAGCGTTTGGGTAGTTTTTGTGTTAGCCAGATCCTGGGTCAGACGTAACAACCCAGTGTTTGGGTAGTTTTTGCGTTACACTGATCCTGGATCAGACGTAACAACCCAGTGTTCGGGTAGTTTTTGCGTTACACTGATCCTGGATCAGACGTAACAACCCAGTGTTCGGGTAGTTTTTGTGTTACACTGATCCTGGATCAGACGTAACAACCCAGTGTTCGGGTAGTTTTTGCGTTACACTGATCCTGGATCAGACGTAACAACCCAGTGTTTGGGCAGTTTTTGTGTTACCCAGCTCCTGGGTCAGGCGTAACAACCCAGTGTTTGGGCAGTTTTTGTGTTACCCAGCTCTTGGATCAGACGTAACAACCCAGTGTTTGGGTAGTTTTTGCGTTACACTGATCCTAGGTCAGACGTAACAACCCAGTGTTTGGGTAGGTTTTGTGTTGCACAGATCCTGGGTCAGACGTAAAAACCCAGTGTTTGGGCAGTTTTTGTGTTACCCAGATCCTGGGTCAGACGTAATAACCCAGTGTTTGGGTAGTTTTTGTGTTACCCAGATCCTGGGTCAGATGTAACAACCCAGTGTTTGGGCAGTTTTTGTGTTACCCAGCTCCTGGATCAGACGTAACAACCCAGTGTTTGGGTAGTTTTTGTGTTACCCAGATCCTGGGTCAGACGTAATAACCCAGTGTTTGGGTAGTTTTTGTGTTACCCAGATCCTGGGTCAGATGTAACAACCCAGTGTTTGGGCAGTTTTTGTGTTACCCAGATCCTGGGTCAGACGTAATAACCCAGTGTTTGGGTAGTTTTTGTGTTACCCAGATCCTGGGTCAGATGTAACAACCCAGTGTTTGGGCAGTTTTTGTGTTACCCAGCTCCTGGATCAGACGTAACAACCCAGTGTTTGGGTAGTTTTTGCGTTACACTGATCCTGGGTCAGACGTAACAACCCAGTGTTTGGGTAGTTTTTGTGTTGCCCAGATCCTGGGTCAGACGTAACAATCCAGTGTTTGGGTAGATTTTGTGTTACCCAGCTCCTGGGTCAGACATAACAACCCAGTGTTTGGGTAGTTTTTGCATTACCCAGCTCCTGGGTCAGACGTAACAACCCTGTGTTTGGGTAGTTTTTGCATTACCCAGCTCCTGGGTCAGACGTAACAACCCAGTGTTTGGGTAGTTTTTGTGTTACCCAGCTCCTGGGTCAGACGTAACAACCCTGTGTTTGGGTAGTTTTTGCATTACCCAGCTCCTGGGTCAGACGTAACAACCCTGTGTTTGGGTAGTTTTTGCATTACCCAGCTCCTGGGTCAGATGTAACAACCCATTGTTTGGGCAGTTTTTGTGTTACACAGATCCTGGGTCAGATGTAACAACCCAGTGTTTGGGTAGTTTTTGTGTTACCCAGCTCCTGGGTCAGACGTAACAACCCAGTGTTTGGGTACTTTTTGCGTTACACTGATCCTGGGTCAGACGTAACAACCCAGTGTTTGGGCAGTTTTTGGGTTACCCAGCTCCTGGGTCAGATGTAATAACCCAGTGTTTGGGTAGTTTTTGTGTTACCCAGATCCTGGGTCAGACGTAACAACCCAGTGTTTGGGCATTTTTTGTGTTACCCAGATCCTGGGTCAGACGTAATTAACCCAGTGTTTGGGCAGTTTTTGTGTTACCCAGCTCCTGGATCAGATGTAACAACCCAGTGTTTGGGAAGTTTTTGTGTTACCCAGATCCTGGGTCAGACGTAACAACCCAGTGTTTGGGTAGTTTTTGCGTTACCCAGATCCTGGGTCAGACGTAACAACCCAGTGTTTGGGTAGTTTTTGCGTTACACTGATCCTGGATCAGACGTAACAACCCAGTGTTCGGGTAGTTTTTGCGTTACACTGATCTTGGATCAGACGTAACAACCCAGTGTTTGGGCAGTTTTTGTGTTACCCAGATCCTGGATCAGACGTAACAACCCAGTGTTTGGGCAGTTTTTGTGTTACCCAGATCCTGAATCAGACGTAACAACCCAGTGTTTGGGCAGTTTTTGTGTTACCCAGATCCTGAATCAGACGTAACAACCCAGTGTTTGGGCAGTTTTTGTGTTACCCAGATCCTGGGTCAGACGTAATTAACCCAGTGTTTGGGCAGTTTTTGTGTTACCCAGCTCCTGGATCAGATGTAACAACCCAGTGTTTGGGAAGTTTTTGTGTTACCCAGATCCTGGGTCAGACGTAATAATCCAGTGTTTGGGTAGTTTTTGTGTTAGCCAGATCCTGGGTCAGACGTAACAACCCAGTGTTTGGGCAGTTTTTGTGTTACCCAGGTCCTGGATCAGATGTAACAACCCAGTGTTTGGGAAGTTTTTGTGTTACCCAGATCCTGGGTCAGACGTAATAATCCAGTGTTTGGGTAGTTTTTGTGTTAGCCAGATCCTGGGTCAGACGTAATAATCCAGTGTTTGGGTAGTTTTTGTGTTAGCCAGATCCTGGGTCAGACGTAACAACCCAGTGTTTGGGCAGTTTTTGTGTTACCCAGCTCCTGGATCAGATGTAACAACCCAGTGTTTGGGAAGTTTTTGTGTTACCCAGATCCTGGGTCAGACGTAACAACCCAGTGTTTGGGTAGTTTTTGCGTTACCCAGATCTTGGGTCAGACGTAACAACCCAGTGTTTGGGCAGTTTTTGTGTTACCCAGATCCTGGGTCAGATGTAACAACCCAGTGTTTGGGCAGTTTTTGTGTTACCCAGCTCCTGGATCAGACGTAACAACCCAGTGTTTGGGTAGGTTTTGTGTTGCACAGATCCTGGGTCAGACGTAACAACCCAATGTTTGGGCAGTTTTTGTGTTACCCAGATCCTGGGTCAGATGTTACAACCTCTTCAGGAGAGAGCAGTGCAGCTCTGTCAGATTGGTGCATGTCTTCGGTAAAATTCAGGTTTGTGTACATTTTATTTAATCTATAAATTTGTTCTTGTTCTGTATATCTTTTAATTTTATGCAAAGCAACATACAGGGGCGCGATGTGAATCACCTAAATGAGTGTCACATCGGCCTTTATGCGTGATGGAAAGCCTGATGCTTTGCATAGAATTTTATGATAATCAATAAGTGTACAATCTGTATCTTTTTGAATATGAACAGGTTATGGAGTCAGTAACAGCATTTTTCGGCTACGAGTGAAACGCAGGTGGCGGTCTGAAGTTATCAGTTCCCCCGCCGAACACGAGTCATCTCCAGCATGAGATCCAGCGCCGTTATGGTGGAAACAGGACAACAGAGACTGGTCCATTACACATAAATTACTTCAAAATGTTTAATTTTTACTTCTAATATTTGTTAAACAAGCTTAAATGTAGGCAATATGTATTCAGAAACTATATAAAATATGCTACACTACAAAATATGATTGAAAATAATGGTATTATCAACCAGTGGTTGTGTATTCAAAAAAAGTGTAGAGGATTTAAGTTAATAACATAAAAAAAAAATAACATTTAAAAAAAAAAAAAGCTAGTATTACAGTAAAAATTAATCAACCCATTAACCCAATTTGCTGGGTAAAATTAACCCAACATGTGTTCTGTCCTATATTTACCCAGCCCTTGGGTTAAACAGTGTTTTTAGAGTGTAATGTTAAAATGTACCAAAAAAAAAAAAGTTGTTTTTTTGCTAACATTTTGAGAACATTATAAAAGACCAGTCAACTTTGAACAAACGTTCTATTATGGTTACTGGAAGAACATTGGTTCATAACACAGAGAGAACCCATTAGTTACACGTGCTAAAAGGTGGATCAAGCAGGTCATCTGAGGAGAAATGTAAAAAAATTGCGTGAGACAGTCATATAGTGAATAACAGGTTCATCCAAAGAGTGAAAATCCCTGATTGACTCATGCCAACTGACATAATCATCATCATCATCTTCATCTTCATCAATGATTATTGATCAGGTGGGTGAAATATATACTACATACAGACATTATAAAGAGGAAATTAACCAGTGTTGTGTGTCACAACTTAATGAAGCACCAAATGAATACAAACACACAAAAATAAAAACATAAAATCCTTAATCTAAGATGTTTCTTGTGATTGATAACACATAAGTCATCTTCATCATCTGAAACTATGCTGAATGTTACTGCTGTCATTATATGCACAACTTATTGATTATTTTTTTGTGGTTTGTGAAGAAATATCAACAGAACTCAATCTTAGAAATTCCCTAATCACAGTTTTACTAATAATAAAACAAGGGGCAACTTCTCACTAACACTTTTGATTTCCTAGATATGGGTTTATAATAGTGAACTATTGATTTTAATTCACACTAAAGACTGTTTCATTTGCATAAATTGCATAGATTCCCCTTGTAAATTTCCGTTGGGGATTTTGTATGAGTCACATTCTGATGTATATAAACCTCTGAGAGGGAGAGAAAGAAGAGACAGAGAGAGAAAGTGGATGCGAAGAGTCTCTCGTCGTTTGAAGTGAATGGAATATCTCAAAGACACGTGCAAAAGGCTCAGGACTAAAACCAGCCACACGTCGAGAGAGTAAACCAGAGGATCGGCAGATCTAACGGAGGAATTTATCAACACGACGAGGACGGAAGTCAAACAGGTAAATGTGTTTCAGAGCTCTGAAGAAAAACCACACGCTGCTGCGGCTTCAACGTTTCCTTCCTCTCTTCAGGGTTTGTGACTTTAAAAATTTAAACGGCATGAGCCAGTGATGTTTGAGACCAACAGATCCAGATAAACGTTAAAAACGAAGGGAATAAGAGCAAAATGACGGATGGAAATGTGATTCAGAATTACCATTAGCACTTAAAGGTCATAGATCACCTCCTTTCTGAAGTGGATGTGTGGGCAATGGAGACGAAGATGTAAACCACACTATTTAAATAGAGTTCTTCCCTCATTGCATTAGATAAAATGAGATAGTTGCCATTTATTGTGTGCCATAATATCTGATGCATAATTTGCAAGTTGATGTGGCAGACAATATTTTCAAGTGTTTATATAGTATAAATGTGATTTATGGTCAATCTAATGTTCTTTTTCCTCTCAACAGGTTCCGGTCCGGATCTCGACGCCGTGTTTCCGTGTCCCAGCTCGGGATTAATGCTAATCGTGATAGGGGTTTTGTGCTTCTGAACACCTATGCTGTTAGCATTAGTCCTGCGCTGGCGACCAAACCGCCAAACCCAGCAGTCTGAGGATCATAAAGCACGGCACTGCGTTGTGTTGATGCGGTCTGTGAGTTGGTTGCACATTCACGCTTCAGAAGAAGCGACTCCATTTGGAAATATTCACAAATGGCTTAAAAGTTAATATCACCTGTTCGCTGTATAGTCAAATCGTTCTCGCAGTTTCTGTACGAATTGAAAGCAAATAAAAGGAACCTGGCAACCATTTGTCCTTTGCATTAACTTTCGTTTCCTTTGTTGGATGGGTTGAATGTGAGTTTTTATGCATATGAATGAATGAAGTTTTCTTTTTGTGAATGAAGAGATTTACTACAATTGTAGTCTTACAGAACATGTTTTGCTAACATTACCATTAAGTTATGAAAATGTTTTTACAGTTTTTCTCAATCGATTTGACACATTTCTCCAATGTAATGTACCTGCTCTCAAAACTGATCTAAACACACACTGACCTTAGCCAAACAGTTAAACTTTACTGCAAAATAATGCATTTATTAAAAGTAAAAACTACAGGCGTATTGTCTGTTGATTTTAGAACACTTTCAGCTGTAGATGTAGAAATACACTAACGTTTATAGTCATTTTTTTCCAACAGTTTTTGGTATTTTAGAGATATCTGCAAACCTTTTCACTCTGCCACAATGATCTATTGGGTCCTCTTATGTTGCATTACAGTATCAGGTTTAACATTATTACCGTCAGTTGGTAATAAATATTTGCAGTTGTGCCACCCTGACATTTGAGAATATAAAGTTATAAAGCATATAAAGTATATAAAGCAAAAGTTTTTCAATTATCTCAACAACTTCAAAGCTACAGATATTATTAAAATTTGTTTATATGTATATTCAAACATAACATTAAGCCACAGTATTTTATCCTGAATTTCTTATATCCAAAATCCCACATACCCTCAGAATCAGATAGGGCTCTTCGGGTCCAGGATTAAGAAGCACTGAATTAGGGTAATTCTGATTTCATTTGATGTCCATGTCTTCTTACAGTTTCTCTTTCTCTTGCTCTTTCCACTACACCATACTACCTCATTCTATATGTTGCACTCCTTTCCTTCTCATTACACACCTTCCTCTACCCACACCACCACCTTTACAAGCACACATCTTTATTTTCCCATTCTCTTGCATATTTTCTTGCTCTGTTTATACTTTCCCTTATGTTCCCTGTTATATAATGCAATTGTGATAAATGCGTAAACTGAATTTCCTGTGTTGTGTGTATTATTAATCAAGCAGATATCAGTTTGGGGCTAATTGAAAACACCATGTGCATTTGATAATATAACAAATTCCAGAGTTTTGTTTGTTGTGTTTGGACAAATGGTATGTTTGGGAATTGTGTAAAGCCAATAAAAAAAGCTGTGATCGTTTTTTCCTGATTTATTAAAGTTTTGGTTGGATGTTTGAACTATTATGAAAACATCTGAGAATTGTGTGTGTAGTGTTTTGAGAAAATTATTCACATGATTTGCAATTTGTGTGAAATGAATGAAAACATGCAAACTGTTTAGGACAATTACAAAGTGTTCAGATTGCTGTGTTTTGAGAATGTCTCAAATCGATTGAGAAAAACTTTCCACACATCCAGTTTTTTTAATTTACTAAGAATGCTTTTTTCTTGGTTTATGTGAAAATTAAAGGAACATTCCATTGTATAATTTTGAAAATGTTATGGAAACGTTATCCTATTTCTGAATATTTTTTTTATGTTCCAAACATCCAATTTTTTTATGTATTAAGAATGTTTTTTCTTGGTTTATGTGAACATTAGAGGAACATTCTGTCATTTTGAAATGTTATTTCTGAATGTTTTCTGAACAACAACAACAAAAAAGTTACACTCAGGGTCTTTGGGGTCTCTGGAGACCTCAGGTAACAAAATGTAAATATAATATATTTTTTAAAACAAATGTAATTTTACTCTGTTTATTAATGTTTTTACTCCACATTTGTGCAGTTTTTGGAGGATTCATGATATCTTTTAAATTCATATAAATAAATTAAAAAATATTTTTTAAATAGGTTTTTATGCAAAAGCAGCTTTTAATGTAAAATTCACTTTATAAAAGGCCCAGATTTCTAACTTTAATTCATGTGGATAACATGGATAATTTGACATGGTTTAGTGTAAGATTTTTGCCCATCTTTTGAAAAATGCAGTTATAAAAGTAAAAAAACTATAATTTTTACTAGTGTATGTGCTATTTGAATGACTGAAAGACATCTTTTCAGTTTTTTTCAGTTGGATTCATATCTAAATATGAAATCAAAATTATAACAATAAAAATTAATTTGTCAAAGTTTAGCATTTTTTGTACAAGACAAAATAATTTTATAATAAAAATAATAAATATTTTTTATTTTTGTCCATTTTGTATTAAGGATGTTTTTTGCATTTTTGGAAGTGTGCCACTTCATTTCTGTCTGTGTGTTGTGCGTTGTTTCTGATTATAAAGTTATCACGAATCCTCCAAAAACTGCACAAATGTGGAGTAAAAACATTAATAAACAGAGTAAAATTACATTGGTTTTTAAAATATATATCATATTGTTACAAAATTACATTTTGTTGCTTATGGGGTCTCCGAAGACCACGAGTGTAGCCTCCAAACGAAGACTGCAAAGGGTTAAACAATGTGTATTGTGAAAAGCACTAGGCTATATATATATATATATAAAAGACTAATAACACTCCAAGGACATTTCATGAAAATTGTTCATTCCAAAAACAAATATTAATAACATCATTCCGAGAATGTTGTTCTAAGAACGTTTTCTCTGAACATTATGAAAACATTCATCAAGTACAAATAATGTCATAAGGACGTCTGTTAGCTGTTACCAAACATCCTCCTGAACGTCACATCTTCATCAGAACAAAAGTCATAAGTGCATTTACATTATATCTCAGCCGTTGTCAAACCTCAATATCAGTTGCGGTTGGATTTCGTCAAGCCATGCCCTAAACGACTGGCAGTTTAGTGGTTAATGGGCTGTTCTTGTAACCTGAAAACTGTGGTTTCTGATTCACGACAGAGTGATTCATGAAATGATTCAGTAAGACCCCTGTACGAGAACGTTAATGAATGCTAAACTCATGGGAAAGTCCCCAATGCATAAAAAAGCAAATGGCAAACCCTTGTAAACATTTACCACAATGACTATAGCAACACTTAACAAGCCCTCATTTGACAGCGAGTAATACATTTTTACAGCATGGTTAAAGTTAGTAAAAATCGAAGCGTCACAAGTAGACCTTACTTTACTCATTAAACTAAGATCAACGATTGGATTTTTTGTGATCAACATTTTTGAATGTTGAAGCTGCTGCTACACTCTAAAAAATGCTGGGTTAAAAACAACCCAAGCTGGGTTAAATATGGACAAACCCAGCAGGTTGGGTTAAAAGGCACCTATTATGCACTCTTTCATATGATGCAATATAAGTCTCTGTTCTGGTCAAGTTTCAGGTTCAACCCCTCAAATTTGCCCCTATTTGGGGGTGAGCAAGAACATGCCTTTTACTATATTGTTGGCTAAAAAAATAAATACAAAATTGGTTGAAAAAACGTCTGGGTGAAAACAACCCAATCCCTGGTTTTGTCCATATTTAACCCAGCAGGTTTTAGAGTATTTTCCCTCAGAAATTGCTTGTAAATTTAACAAATAATTACAAAGAAACGGCAAGGAACACATTGAAGCAGAAAGACTGAAATGGTGTTTTCTTCTAAAATGTACACTGTTATTTACAACTTCGCAAAATCATTTTTCATTCAAAATCATTCAAGATTTTGAGTTTACATCATGACATACGCAATCATTGCAGTCCTTCCTAACAAAAGAACTTTTGCAAACGTTCCCAATACGTTATTAAAACGTTATTGAATGTTCTCTGAAACGTCCAGTTTTAAAAATGTTTTTTCTTGGTTAAGGGAACATTCCATTTTATCATTCTGCAAACATTAATGGAACGTTACTTTTGAATGTTCTCTGAACGTTCTGAAACAACATTTTAAAAAAGTTACATGAACATCTAACTGAAACAATTCATAAATCTACATTCCATGAACGATGTATAAATAATGTGCGAAAGTTTTGAGAACATCATTAAACATCAGATAACAAACATTCTATAAATGTTACTGGAAGAGCTTTGAGAGAACCTTGGCAGAATGTTAGCAGCAAATGTAGCAACTTTGTTGCAATATATATTACAATATAAATAGCCTTTAAGTTTAATTGAGTTTGTTATATTTTGCCTTTATATTTTCGATATTTATTATTTGTAAGTAATTATATTATTTTTATTTATTTATTTTTAAATATATATATATATATATTTATATATTTTATCTTTCAGTGTATGTTGCTTAGATTTATTGTTAATGATAATGTCTGTTTAATAAT
>NC_090232.1:1525661-1535661 GCF_024489055.1 Chanodichthys erythropterus
TAATTCCTGCGAGAAAAAGAAATATTAGTTATGATTAATAAAAAATTCCATCACAAAGCAATAAAGCTCTTTCTGATTCTGATTCTAATGAGACCTTGTAAAGTGTCACCATTTTCACGAGTGTTTTAGATGCTTTAGAATGTGTTTGTGTTGATGTTTCTAAATCAGTCTAAATAATTAATGTGTCATTTATCATCGAGGCATAATGAACTGGTGTGTGTGTGTGTGTGTGTGTGTGTGTGTGTGTGTGTGTGTGTGTCAGGCGTACTGGCGCTCCTGTGCGGCTCTTCTGGGTCATGTGCTCGACGGAGCGTTTAAGGACGAGTTCAGCGTCGAGCTGCTGAAGATTCCAGAAGTACCAGGTAGATCTGATCCTGTGCTGTTGAAAATCCTTTACCTAATTTAGTGTTAAAATCACTTGGGAATCTCTCATTATGCTACATGATCACCAAATATTGGATTCAGTCTTTTTGTCAATTAGCACATTTTTATTTGTAATTGATCTGATTGAGCTTGTTTCTGCCATGGATTGATTAAAACGATTTAAAAGATAATTGCCAATTTTTTTTTTCTCACAATACTGAGTTTTTTCCTAACAATTGCGACTTTATATTATGCAATTGTGAGGAAAAATCTTTTTTTTAAAAATTTTATTTCAATGCAATAACATTAACATTATATGACGCTTCATTTTTAAAGTCACGGTTTGGTATGTTTTTGGTACAGCAGGGGGAAAAACAGCCATCTGTTTTTTTTTATTTATTATTATTGTTAAACAGTAATTTTACCAACTATATGTAGAATTCAGAAAGCTGTGTTATTAGCGCCACCGGTGGCTGTTAAGTGAACTGCAGACAGTAACTAACTGCTTGCACTCATGCACGTTACATGATATACTCACAGCGAAGTTCTGTACATGTCCCGTTACACCCCTAGTTATCACACGTGTGTCATATTCAGACGATGTTAACCTTTCACCTGTTGTGTTTGCAGTGACCGCCGGCGCGTTCTGTTGTGATCTGGTTCTGGACTCTCGTTTAGACTCCTGGACGCCCACAGAGGTATCTTAATATCTGACATCAGCGGCTATTAACATGAAAATGTTAAAATGTGTGTGAAATGAACTTCAGATGATGTTCAGTGCAGTTTTGTGCATGCAACTTTTAATCAGATGCTTATTTTCATACATTTACACTCATGCATTTGGTGGATGCTTTTGGTGAACTGCATTGCATTCAAGGTGTGGATTTAGATTTATTTATCTTTAAACTCTGGTTTTAGTGCTGTGGTTGATTGACAGGTGTGTAAAGCATAGACTGTAAAAAAAGATGGACGCCGCGACGTCGCTTCCTTCCATTGTATTGAACTGAAGCCAAAATGGGCTGATGAATGGGCGCTGACACGTTACGCAATACTAAAAAAAAAAAAAAGTTTGGAGCCTGGGCATGCGCAGAAGGAATCGTCAGTTGAGCCGGAGGCGGAGTCGCGATATCAAACTTCCGCCCAGACGAATGCGTCGTCATTCATGTATTTTAAATAGACTATAAAAATTATACACAATTTAAAAGTCTACCTATAAAATAATAGGCTATTCTGTTTCTAGAGCAATAATAATTTTGAAACAGCAAATTCAGTAGATAAAATCAATATAATATGCCACTAGAAACAACTCTAAATCGTCAGAAACGGTCCTGCCATTTTAAATCAAGTTCAACTAACGTTACAGGAGATCGATTGCTGTAATTAGAGTAAGCTATCATTAGTTTTGTCCTGCTAATTATTATTTTATACCCATAAAAATAATAAGTAACTGCCAGATAACGATCACCTGCTTTTTCCCGACATGGTTAACATTAGGTGTGTTATCTTAACTAATAACATTTATTAATTAGCTTATAACGCCCACATTTGATGTTACAGAAAAAAAGGTTCAGTGATCCGTCAGATCCTGTAGGTCGGTTAGTACAGTTTACTGCTGAACAACTCATTTTGTTGGTGTTAATGACAAAGAAATCGAAAATTAACAGTTAGTTAATACATCTTCAATCTCCCCTCGAAGCTCCGACAGTCCTCAGACAAGCTGTCAATCAACTTCGAATCATGACGACACGCCCCGTTTCTATAGCATCAAATTGCTAGCTAAAATCTAAATCATCACAAAAACGAACAATTGAATATATATCAGTGTGATAACAACTACCTTAAATGACCAAAACCATCTTTCAGAAAGTTTTATTTGAAGCAGAATTTATTTTTAAGTTTTCACTGAAGTCTCATTCGACTGCATTGAGAGGGCGGGGTTTATGACCTGTACTGCATCCAGCCTCCAGGGGGCGATCAAAGAGCCCGTGGCTTCACTTTTCAGAACGTATGAGACACACCCGGTGTAAAGTCATGTGATCTCATGCATTTTTGTCTTCTGGGAAAGTGTTCAGATGATTAAGTGTTCAGCGATAATATATGCATAAGATATGCCTAATGTTTTATGCCAAATTATTGGCTGTTTTATTCATTTTTATGGCATTTAAAATGAATAAAATTAATTTAATTTACCAGTTTGCACTTGCTGAACTCTTGAGGTGTTAATTCAAGCTCCCGGTCGTGTCGGTATGAATGCATCTGTGCTGACGTTCGGTTCACTCTGAGGATCCGTTTCAGGAGAGTCTGCGCAGTTTCACCCGTGATGCGCTGCAGCTCGTCCAGAAAGATCTGCCGTGGGAACCGCTGGATGTTTCGCCGTCGGTGGCGCTGGAGATCTTCTCTCACAGCAGGTACAGATTATGAAAGCATGTATTTCATACATCACTGATGAATATTGAAGTGTATGAAAACACTATTCATGTGACTGTCATTGTGCAGGTGTAAACAGGAGGAAGTTGAAGAGAGAGCAGCTCAAAGTCAGAATGGGACCGTATCGTTATACAGGTGAACACACACACACACACACACACACACACACACACACACACACACACACACACACACACACACACACACACACACACACACACACAACATCAGAAGGTACAGTAAAATTTATTTCTATTCTAGAATTCTGAAGTTCATCTTAAAATCAAGTAAGTAACGGATATCTTTTGGAAGTTTTATTGTCAAACTCAGACAAGTTTGGTATGTTTATTGTGTCTGAGCACATTTGTGTGTGTTCCCCAGGTGTGGTGATCATGTGACGCTGAGCGGAGGCCCTCTAGTGTCCCGCACGGGTCTGTGCTCACAGTATGAGGTCACGTGCATCCATACAGTGGGAGAGAGCGCATGGGGCGTCCGGCGCAGGGCTCAGGGTCTCTCGCTGCCAATGAATCTGACCGTACGTATCTGTAGTGTGTTTGAAAAATTATATTAATTAACATTATTAACATAATTACTTAATTACTCTCACACTCAGTCTCGCAGTATTACTATGAATTATACCCATATAATGTAAATGCAGAACAGTGAAAAGCAGTTCAATCTTTATGTTTGTGATTTTCTGAGTCTAGTATATTGTGCACATTTGAGTTTGTTTACACATGCACATATCTTCATTGTTTTACATGTCTTTTTAGGCGAATCACACAGTGTGGAGGAAGCTGCGGAAAAGAGCAGAAAGACTAGTAAGAAATCTTTAATGTTCAGCCATGAGCAGGGCTCAACGCTAAGGGTGTTTTCTACTGTCTCGGGTCGGGCCAGTGGTTCAAATTTTTACTGGCCCCACAACAAACAATTAATAAAAGTAAAAGACAAGAAAATGGGCCTATAAATAAGCATAGTTATTGTTTTTGTTGTCTTTGTTACATTTAACCTTAATAAATAGGGTTATGACACCAAAAGCTACTAGATTAATTTATATTTTAAATATTGTTAGACAAATAAACAGTAAGTAATAAAATACTAACAAATAACTAATAAATTAAGAGTAATAGCACAAATAAATACAACAGAACAAACATATACATGAAATAAATGGTGCTTTTCAAGTTTTTCATGGAGGTTTAAACAGGAGATTTTCAGGTACAGAAGTTGTAATCTAATGTATAACTATATATTAAACATTATTAAAGTTCATCAGTCAAGAGCAGTGTGTAATGTTAGCTTTAGCCACGGAGTATAGCCTCAAATTCATTCAGAATCAAATGTAAACATCCAAATAAATACTATACTTACGCGATTAGACATGCTGCATGACGAACACTTTATAAAGATCCATTTTGAGGGTTATATTAGCTGTGTGAACTTTATGCTGTTTAAAGCAAGTGCGAGCTCTGGGGGAGGGGAGCACGAGAATTAAAGGGGCTGCAGCCTGAATCGGCGCATATTTAATGATGTCCCAAAATAGGTAGTTAAAAAAATGAATTAAAAAAAATCTATGGGGTATTTTGAGCTGAAACTTCACAGACACATTCAGGGGACACCTTAAGGCCTGTACACACCGGGACGAATATCGCACGCGTTTATCGCCAGACGTTTTTTGTGTTCACACTCAAGCGATTTTCACTGGCGATGCGCAGAGTGAACGTGCAAATTCACTCCCTGACAGTATGTGGCGCTTGTGCTTAACGGTAGTGCAAATAAACAGATTTATGATATTAGTAAAGTTAAAGAAGATAAAAATGCAGATATTAAATGCCATATATATGAGAGATGGTAGTCAGAAACAGTAGTGCAAATTTGAATGTAAATTAAAAAAAACGGCAAAAATACAGAAATAATACACATCTATTGAACAAAAGCACCAATCTCGTTGGTCGGCCAGTTTTTAACGCAGCGCGTCAAACCAAAAAAATGAACCCGAGGTGTTTTTTAAAACGCCTTGCGTTTTTCGCGTCGGTGTGTGCGCACTCACATTGGCACCCGTTTAGTCACAAGGCGTTAAACGTCTTTTGAAAACATGTTCTACGGCACCTTTAAAAAAATGACACTTTAAATGTGAATTTAAACCGGCCAGTAGGCGGCAGTGAATCACTGTTAATGAGCGAGTCATTGAGATTCAACCGATTCATTCAAACGGCTGATTCATTCAGGAAGTGTTGCTCAGAGACGCAAAACAATTCTATGGATTTTGGAATTGTTTTCCTTGATGTCTTAAATGTAAGTCACTTGATATTAAGCTCTTGTTCATTAAACTGTACGCTGAATAAAATCAATGTCACATTTATAATCATGCTAATATTTGGAGAAAAACTGCTCTTTGTGTAATACTGTATTAAATGATATAAATATGAAATATATACAGGGGCATTTTTGCCTCTTATCTTGAATTCTGATGCATTCTAAAGGCATTTTAATAGATTAAATCATGCATGAATGCGCATACTCTAAATACGCATGTGCACTAGTCTAACCTACTAGACTACGTCATGTAGTGCATGTGTGCACTCAATGTGTGTGTTTTTGTAAAGTGAGGGACATACTTGATAATATCATATCGTTTTTATCAACAATTACAATATAATAGATAATATTTATCGCACACCCCACAACACCGTTCCGTCTGCTGTCCCGAGCGTCGTTCACACTGACCCCTGGCCATCGGACAGACCTTACTGTCGAGCCCTGATGTGTTTTCTGTATATTCCAGCATCTTCAATCATGTTTCCTCTCATTATTTACTTATATTTGATAAAATTCTCTTCTTGCAGGTGGAGATTCCCTCATCCTCAACAGTGACTCCTCCCCCCATAGCTGAAGCTCCGCCCACAGCCCCGCCCCCTCTGCAGTAATCCACACCTCCTCCCGCAGCGTTCAGTGTTTGTATTGTTGTTCAATAAATATGTGCTCAACTTTGTGTTCTTTTTTGTGTTTGTGTGAGCGTCTCGCATGACGAGAACATCAAGAATAATTCCAGCGATTAAACTGATTCCTTCACAGAGTTGGATGCTGTTGCGCAATCTAACATGCTGAAACATGAAGTTTGCATTGCTGGAAGTGTTTGCGTTCATGTTCTTCCATGGAATGGGCAGTTTGGCAATAAGTTGAATCATATTTGTGCAACAGCCAGAGCACTTCATCCATCTCTGCATCTGCTGCGTGTGTTTGTGTGTTTAGAGCTGATGTGTGTGAGAAAGTTTGACGTGTGTGTGTGTATGTGTAAAATAAGCGGTCAGCACTTTGTCAGGGCGAAGACAAAGGCAGTGTTGTCAAAGTGAGTGTGACTGTCAGGATTGTTGCAGCTGCTGTGTCTGTCGCATGCAGACAGGTGCTGTGTGTGTGTGTGTGTGTGTGTGTGTGTGTGTGTGTGTGTGTGTGTGTGTGTGTGTGTGTGTTTAAATGCCAGAGGAGCTGACTGCTAGTTTAATCCGTCACAATTTAAGGCGAGACACTACAGGCTAAAGCAGTGTTTTCATGCACTGCTCAGATTCTAGACCAGTGGAAGGAAAACATCCAAAACACATTTAAGAGTTTATTTTATTGCACTTTTATGGTGAGTTTGAGTCAGAAATCTTCAGCTTTACACACACCAAACTTTATATTCTGACGGCTTGTTCATACATCATTCATTTTACTCATAAAAACATGATGGAAATATATTTTTTTTCTGTCTGCTGACAGTATTTTCTGATTTATGGAGTGACAAACTAATAGCTAATTAACTTTTTATAAGTCAGTTTTGAGTTTCTGCCATAATTTCAACCTTTTATTCATATTTGAGGTTTTTAATGTCATAATTATGACAATTATTCTGATTTGTGGAGTGCTTAAAAGAGAAATCCAAAAATACCCTCTATAAAAACCTTTAATATGTCAACAAATCCAAACAAGAATTATGAATTATGGCTTTATCCAGTGTTCAGATTTATGTGCATTCAATTTAGTGCATATTTAATTAGTGCATTTTTGAACAAAATTGTAATACAAAAACTAGAGATGCACAGATATTCTTATACTTTCTTTTAAATGAATAATAATTTCGTTATAATTAATCATTATTTTTGTATTATTATATTTTGAAAGAAATGCAAATAAAAACATTATTCTCTCCATTTAATCAAACACATTACTCTAATTAATAAACACACATTAACTAAATTCTGAAGATTAAATTAATATTTCTTAACTTTCTGAATGTTATTAATTCATATAATCAATATTAATATTGAACATTAAACTGGTTTCTTAGCATTTTCTTTACACAAAGCACAAATTCAGTGCATTCTCTGGCCATCTTTTGATTGATATCAGCCCTGACTATCGGCTGTTTTTAAACTATTATTTTCCGATATATCGGTGCATCTCGAACACTTTCTGATTAATCAACTGTATCTGTAATGTTCCTCAACTCATTTCCAGGCAAACCCTTTCAGGGATCAGATGTTGAATGCATCACTTGTGTTGATTTGTGGCTCTCGTGTGTGATGGAGGATACGTGATACTCGACGGCCCTGGGGTGAAAGTGTGCTGACCAGCTGCTGTGTGTGTGTGTGTGTGTGTGTGACACACCCAGATCCCCTCACAAACACACACACACACACTACTCTTGAATTCAGACCAGTGGAGATGTTTGGATAGATGCATCTCAACTTCGACAAATATGCAGCAATAAGAATGTTGTGAAATCCAGACGTTACAGCTGCGCTTCCCAAAGAAAACACTCAGCAAGACAAACAGCTTCCTCCTACTGGAGTGTGTTTTTGCAATTTGTTAATAGGAATTAACCAAAATAAATGATTATGCAATTTATACAAGGTCATGTGCATTTTTATCTCTTGATCTTTTTAATATTCATGATGTCAAGATTTGGCCATAAAGATCTGTTGTTTGTGTTTCCATGTAATCATCTCATTTCATGCCTAATTAGAGTCGATCATTATCACTAATGTTAGTGCAAACCTCCTAAACAGTCTTTGTTTGATAAATCGAGCTTGTGACCGTTCATCCCAAACTATCCAAATGTCAACTGACAGTTTAGCCATTTTATGCATCATCAACTTCAGATTTGTGTAGTTCACTCGAATATGAGCCATTCTGGTGCAAACTGCTGTTCCACAACCAAAAAACGCATTTAAAAAGCTTTTATGTATTCAAATTTTAGATGTTTACTAAGATCCTTATATTATCTATTGAATCCCACAATAATATTTAAAATATCAGTAAGATTAATATGTATAAAATCATCATTTATTGGGTACTTTCAATTGGGACTGTCCTGTCTGTCCTGAACCCTTAAATTTCAACTTGTGAAAATGATATTGAAATTTTGTCCATTGTTGTTTTTAATATATAATGTTTAAAATATATTTTTGATTTTTTTATTTTTTTTTTTATAAGAAGTGAAGTTAAAAAATATTAATTTTATATTTAAATCATGAAACTTTATGTAAAAAAAATGTCACTACCAAAAAACTGTATGTTTTAGTTCATTGGCTGAGACTGTTTTTAATCATTTATTTGGAGCAAATAAACTATATTTTATTACACTCTAAAAAATGCTGGGTTAAAAACAACCCAAGTTGGGTTGAAAATGGACAAACCCAGCAATTGGGTTGTTTTAACCCAGTGGTTGGGTTAAATGTTTGCCCAACGTGCTGTGTAGTTTTATTAAACTCAAAAATTACTGTATTGCTTGCTTAAAATGAACCCAAAATATGCTGGAAATTAACATTTATTAATATGTTTAATAAATGAGCATTTATTAATAAGATAATGAATAATAAACAATAAACATTTGTTAAATTGCTTATTAATAAATGTACAACTTTTGATTATTATTGTTGCCTCTAGTAATTATGTTTCTGATTTTTAATTTCTCACCTATTTTGGATTCATTTTAAGCCAGACATAAAGTCATTTTTAATCAGTAGTTGGGTTAAATAAAACTACCCAGCAGGTTGGGCAAACATTTAACCCAACCACTGGGTTAAAACAACCCAATTGCTGGGTTTGTCCATTTTTCAACCCAACTTGGGTTGTTTTTAACCCAGCATTTTTTAGAGTGACAGTTATGCAAATCATTAATGTTTTAGTATGCAAGTTAATGTGATGTGGTCACTACTGGAACATAAAATAAAATATTGAATGATTAACTAATATGTTATTATAGTGTTTGATTCAAACTAATGAATCCTTCACTTTGAAATCAGTTTGATAAACTTTATGACTTTTATAAAGAAAGACTGGATTAAAAATGCAACAAATCTCATAAATTACACTTGAAATATTGTTAAAATTGTAATTGTTATTGATTTACCTGTGTAAACATTTTTTAAAAAATAGCAAAAAAATATATGTAAACAAAATCTTAACAGGTCAATGTAACCCTTCTTATTAAATTATTTATTATTGTCTTTTGGTAGTGACAAATTTAGGGAGAGGAAAAATATTCCAAAACTTTCTGAAAATACAAAACGAGAATTAACTGCACAGTTACTAGAAATGTGTACCTTGGATATTATACAATTTGCAAACATACAAAATTTGTGGAAAAAGACATTTCTTTGATCCAATATAGAAGCCAAAGCAGCACTCATATGGTCAGTGCTCTCTTGACACATTAAAACAGTGTTCAGTCTCAGTTGTGTTTTCTGTATTTACATGTTATATTAAAAAACAAAACAGTAATAGTCAATACTTCCAGTTAAAATAGTTCTTCAGCAGAACTGCACACTGTTTATAGTGATTTTGCGCATGTGCAGTGTGCACTGAACAAACAGTGTGCTTCCCATCCATCTTAAATATGTGACATTAGTAATATTCAAAACTATTTAGGGCGGATAGTATGCTCACTGGGATGCAGGGTTGGGCTCTAGAACAACCCAAGCAGATTTCAGGGCCGAACTATTCTGATAAATGACTGTTTTTGTTTGAAAAGTTGAGTGAAATGCCTAAATTGTCTCGAGCTGCGCTACACACTTTATACACTCATTATTATAATCCCAATATGCGATTTTGAGCATGTTCGATGAGTGTGTGTAATTAGTGCTGTTCCCGCCCTCTACACACACACACACACACACACACACACACACTCACAGTGAGAGAGACAGATCATCTTCAGTCCGTCAGTGAG